>NC_142931.1:44056518-44109018 GCF_046866305.1 Octopus bimaculoides | reverse complement strand
ATGATGACAATGATGATGACGATTATTCAAAGTGTACAGTATTATATATCCATTACAGCCAATCTTTCCAATCAGTTTTACACTAGGGATTCAGTAGAGTGTTAGATAACAGCCCGATTATGTAACTTGCACTCTTCAGAGATGGCAGCTATGAAATAGATTGATAAAGAGATATATACGTAAATACATACATACATATATACATACATACACGCATACATACACACATACATACATACTTAAGTGTAGGCATGGTATTGTGGTTAAGAAATTCACTTTACAACCTTAAGTTCCTAAGTTTTATCTCACTGTGTGGCATATTGAGCAAATACCATTTTTTATAGTCTCAAGTCAACTCATATCTTGTAAGTGAAACTGGGTAGAAGGAAACTGTATAGAAGCCTATCAAGTCAGTTGCATCTGTAATTCTAAAGTACAGCCTTCTCACTCAATGTGTTGCAACGATTTTGCATGAAAATTACATTAAGTGTACCAATGTCTGTGGAATGTTGAGCCACTTGCACGTTAATTCAGGAGCAGGTAATGTAGTTGACTAAATAGCTGAATCCTCATCATTAAGCAACAGTGATCCACCCGTACACACACACATACACACATATAAACTACATGTTACTTGCACTTATAGGACATACTCATCATCAGATGTCAATTAGAGATCATAATAATTTCAGTACTTTCCACAAGTATTATTCAACTCCAATGCAGCATTCAAGCTACCAGGAAATGTTCCCATCCTTTTGGCCTATATTGTTGCATGCTTTTCACCACCTTTCATTTATGCAGTTGCCTCGCCAAATCAGGGGCAACCACAATCAGCCAACAATTATCTTGTTTTACTACTGGCTGAGGATTCAGTAATAATCTTGGCATTGTTGATTCTTTCTCTCATATACCCCTACCACATCCATGACAAAGCATTTGTACCATCCAATCCAGTTCATGGATTATCATTCTTTTGTTTCTTCCAAGCATAATACAAGACAAGTAAGGCACGGAAGATTTAGTAACAAACCTACAATCTCTGAAAGTACTATTGTATATTACCATCTTTATGTGTCATGCAATTCCTTAAACTCTTTCCACCATATTCTAAATATTTCCTTCAATGTGCCCATTCCATATTGTATTCTCAAGGTAACATCAACTCCATTATTAGAAATATTTTATCAAGTCAGATAATGCTGATAATAATCAGGTGTTGCTTTGTTATTGCAATATGGCTTGGGAACATGAGATCTTACTCCAGATTCACCTGCACCTTCCAGATATGACCTACATTTAGAAGCCTAGCTTTTTGCTTTTGTTTGTTTATATTCTTACATTGCATTGCATTCTTCCACCTTCCATGTGGAAAACAACCAGGTGCCACACTTGTTAGTGATTTTCTTTATAGTGATTGTACTGTGTTGCTGTTTTAGTGCTCTAGCAAGGATGTCTAAGATTTGGTTAAGCTGCCAATGTATATTCTGCCAAGGATAACTTATATGCTGCCAGAATATGCTTCAACTATGTGCAGTCTCCACACTGATGACATTTAGTCGTGTTATTTCAATTTGGGCCGGGGATAGAAGCCTGTCATACGCTAATATTAGATCAGATAGCAACATGGCTGACTCCATGTTCCACAGCATGCTTAGAATATTCCATGAGAGTTTTACATGTGCGTGTGTGTGTGTGTGTGTGTGTGTGTGTGTGTGTGTGTGTGTGTGTGTGTGTGTGTGTGTGTATATATATATATATATATATCATCATCATCGTTTAATGTTCGCTTTCCATGCTAGCATGGGTTGGACGATTTGACTGAGGACTGGTGAACCAGATGGCTATACCAGGCTCCAATCTGATTTGGCAGAGTTTCTACAGCTGGATGCCCTTCCTAACGCCACCCACTCCAAGAGTGTAGTATCACTCCGAGAGTGTAGTTAATATATATAGAATATATATATATATATATATATATATATATATATATTGAGAGAAAGGAGGCAGTCAGAATTTTGGATAATCCTTTATTAGTGGTTTCATTCATTTTTTGAACTCGTCAAGACAAAACCAAAATCAAAATGGTAAAAACAGAATGTTTCGTTGTTCATTTATATGAATTGGATGTTTTCTTGCTTTGTTTAGAAGAGGTGAATATTTTTGTCATTTTTTAAAAAAGGGGGAAAGAGAGAAAGAAAAGCAAAGATGGAGGGAAATAGATAGTTAGAGAGGTTTCAGGACAATCAAGAAAGAGGAGAAACAATAATAATAAAGGATGGAGAAAGGATAGATAGATAGAGAGAGTGAGAGAGAGAGAGAGAGAGAGAGAGAGAGAGAGGGGTGGTTTCAATCTGATGTTGCCAATTCATTGAAATTTCATTACAAAGCATTTTTCTTCTTTTCTCCTTTTTTTTCTTTTTTCTTTTCTTTCCATTGTACACCTACCAACATATTTGTAAATAAACACATTTTCTCACAAGAGCTGGTGACCTTTCAAACATGTCAATTTTAGGAAGTAGGATGGAAGAAATAAGAAAAGGCTGCACCAGACTCAAGTTTGATTTGACATGATTTTCTATGGCTAGATGCCCTTCCTAACTCCAACTACTCTGAGACTGTAAAGGGTGCTTTTACATGCCACCAGCACAGGTGGCATTTGCATGACTGCGATTTTGTCATGACTGCGATTTTGCTCGGCTTGATGGGTCTTCTTCTCAAGCATAACATAATGCCAAAAGTCTCTGTCATTGCCTCCCTGAGGCCCAACACTTGAAAGGAACTCAGCCACTTGCCTCCGTGAGGCCCAACACTCGAAAGGAACTCAGGATCTAAATTATATAATAAAGCAGGGCCTGCTTAAATATATTTTTTGAGTAACTTTCATCCTTTTGTAGGATTTATTTTTATTTCTCTTGCTTGGATAAGAGAATTCAAAAGAGATCTTTTTTCATGAATTACTTTGCCAAGTAGCTACATTAGATATCTTTTCTAATCAGTGGTAAAATGGTTCTAGTATTCTTTCTCAGTATATTTAAGTTCTATAAGAACAACAGGTTGTCAAAATCCCAATGTCATATATATATATATATATAGATATATATATATCTGATCATTTATAAAAATGAGTATCACATTATTAACATTGAAGCCACATTCAGAAACAACAGTAATAATATAATATAAATGTTTTCCCTTCATTCATCATCAATACTATTGAAAAAATGATAATAAAAATGTAGTTCCTCTGCTTCTCTTTCAAACATTTAATTTTGGAGAGAATTTTTTGATGAAGTGTAGCTCCATTGCTTTTCGAAATTTCAGGTCTTCTCTTGAACATTTGTAAAAGGGAAAAATTTTGAACTTTCCGTCACTTCATATTTCTAGGTGCTTACTCAATGGAATCATTCACAATTCTTCTTGTCAGATCTGTTGTCTGTGAATTCTTGGATGTTGGCAGAGGGAATTGCTTGTTTCACCAATGTAATTTTCTTTACAGTTGGAGCAAGTAATACAGTATATGAGATTCTGCGTCTTGCAGTTCATATCTGCATTTACTTTGAACAAGAATCCGCTCTTGAATTTTATGTGGGAACCACTTTCTATGTATTAAAAGTCGTTGTTGCATGTTCCACATCTGCTATCTCCACATTCTTTTATGGAAAATTCTGATTCATTCTCTGATGTGAATTTTGCTCTTGTGAGGTGGTTTTTGAGATTTTTTGGTTGGTGTCTACTGTTTCGTAAGAGGTTTTTATCACTCAAATCTTTCATTTTGGGACATTGTAGAAGTATAAGTACGTTTGTCTTTATGGTATGAAAGGTGTTGGCTACCCCAGGATTGTGCGTATTAATAAATGGAATTGTGTGTTCATTAATTTTTTCCTTTGGTGTCCTTAGTTGTGGGATGCTCAGCTTCATTGCCTTTTTAATTCCCTCATTTATTAATCCCAAAGGGTATTTCTGCTTTGTTAGGAAGTTTTTATGCATATATATATATATATATCATCATCATTTAACATATATATATATATATATATATATATATATATATATATAGGTGTGAGTGTACATATATATCTATTTATATGCATATTTATGTGTGTGTGTGTATTTGTGTCTGTATATGTGCATGTGCATATGTGTTTATATACATATATATGCATATAAATTTGTTCATTTATATATTTATACATATATATATATATATATATATATATATGCATACACATACATGTACATACAAACATATATACACACACTCACACACACATGCACCCACACACACAAACGCACACATGTATATATACACATGCATATATATTCATCATTTGGATGGATCAATGAAACAATGGATATATGGATTCTGACCAACTGTTGGTTGACTATTTCTTTGTATTTATTACAGCACCATCTGCTGAGATCAAAATATTCAAATAAACAGGTTTCATCATATTTATATTGGTGACCATATATGAAAATAACAAAAGAAACTGTAACACAAATAAATCATGGCTGAAAGGAATATTAAAAATACATGAAAAACATATAGAGTGTAGAAAATGTAATCCATTTATAATAGAGAGAAGAAAAGAGGGAAAGATATTCTGTGAGCATGTTATGTTTATTTGGAAAGTAGTTCTTTCAGTAGTAATAAGAATATCACTTAAATGGTTTAACAATTAATTGAGTTTTGAAAAACTGTAGTAGCTCTAAACTGTGTTATCATTTACAAAATGAATTTCAAAATATATTACATAATAACAGATAAATTTCTGGTAAAAGTAAGAGTGCTCAGACTTACAAGGAAATATTCAATAAGTTTGTCTGGCTAACCACCAATCAAGACAGATGTTTAAACAGTTGGTCAGTTACTTCGAACTGATGTAACATGTCTGAGTTAAGTATTCATAATACTGGCTTGCATACTGAGAAAATTTTATGCCAAAAGAAAACTTACCACTTCACTTTCGTTGAATTCAAAATTTGAAAACACAAAAAAACAGAAAATTTTTTGCACTTAAAGACATAGCCTTGGCCTGTGTGGTAAGAAATTATCTTCCCAGCCACATGGTTCTGGGTTCAGTCCTACTGCAGCAACCTTGTGAGTGAATTTGATAGCTGTAAAAGGAAAAAAAGCTTTCACATATATATATATATTATTATTATTATTATTATTATTATTATTATTATTATTATTATTATTATTATTATTATTATTATTATATCATCATCATCATCATCGTTTAACATCTGTTTTCCATGCTGGCGTGGACAGTTTGACTGAGGACTGGCAAGCCCAAAGGCTGCACCAGGCTCCAATCTGATCTGGCAAGGTTTCTACAGCTGGATGCCCTTCCTAACACCAACCACTCTGAGAATGTAGTGGGTGCTTTTTATGTGCCACCAGCACAGGGCACTGACATTGACCGCATTTGAATGGTGCTTATTACATGTCACCAGCACAGGTGCCAGTCAGGCGGCACTGGCATCAGCCACGACTATGATTTCACTTGAATCAACAGGTCTTGTCAAACACAGTGTGTCACCTGGCAATTAAAGGGTACTTTTAAATGGGTTGATTATGCAACACTGGTATCAGCCATAGCTGCAATCTCACTTTGCTTGCAGAGTCTTCTCGGTCACAGCATATCTCCAAAGCATGTGTGTGTGTGTTTGTGTTACTGTTACCTTGTCTTGGCATCATGTGATGCTTGTAAATGAATGTCACCATCATGCAAGCAGTGTCCTTCATTTCCAGTCTTCTATGAAAACATTTCTGGTCATGGGGAAACTCAGTTTATGGTCTAAAGTTTATTTATATATTTACTTAAACTGCAATATTTCATGTGACAGAAAACAAAAACCTAGAGGTGATTGTTATCATCTTCAAGGAGATGGGGAGATAACTTCATTTGCATGCTTAGAAAAAGCACAGTCTAATCTTTATTTAAAGTAAAAGACATACATGGATAAATTAATGGGTGGTGCATCTCATCATCATCATCACCATTTAATATCTGCTTTCCATCATGTTGGCATAGACTGAATTGTGTATATATATATATATATATATATATATATATCTATATATATAATATTAGGGATAAAAATCCAAAATTACAGGTAAAAACTCATCGATGAGTTCATGAACCTTGGTTCTTTTCCCTAAAACTATATATATATATATAACCTCCACTGGTTAATGTTAACCATGCTTTTGTAGATCTCTCCAGATTGTTTCAGGAAGACTAGCAGTTGCACATGATGCATGCAAGTCTTCCTTCTTTGTGTCACTGGTGTTTATCCAAGAGAAAAGCTGCTGACTTGGGTGCAGTGCAGCATGATACCAGTGCTGTCACAGACATGACTATCAGAATGCAAAGAGCTGGAGCTGAGACCATAAGGCATTCCACCTGATCTTTTGCAGTTCCATTAATCCAGGTTGATGGACTGATGCTTTTTTATCAACCCTGGTTTTGAACACAGAATACATAGGTTCAGAATAAATAGCACAATTCTATCTGACAGTCTAACAACTCTGTCAGTTATGCACACATACATACATGTGCAAAGGCACATGCACACATACTCTGAAAGGATGAAAGGCAAAGGTGATCTCAGCAGAATTTGAACTCAAAACATAGACAGATGAAATACTGCTAAGCATTTTGCCTGGTGTGCTAATGATTCTGACAGCTTGCCATTTCATGCATATATATGTATTGAAAACGTAACTGTTGAAGCTTAATTTTCTGCAGCAAAATTTTTCCTATTTTCCTAGTCCTTTTATGTTTATTTTGGAAAGATAACTTTTGTAAGTCCATTAATATTTCCTGACTTTCTTGTCCTCAACTTCTGAATAAAATGGGGTAGTATCAGGTAGTTGCTGCATTTCATACAAGGCAGCAAAGGATCATGGGTATAATGTTGTAACTAATCATGGGTCTTGGGTATAATGTAACAATCATCATAATTATACTTAGTAAGTTTTGATTAGGCTGCTACTTCTAGCATCATAACATTCTTGTTTATTTATCATAGTTATCCCTTTTGCTCCCTTTCTTCTTTATTCTGTTTTAAACAGAGATCGACTATATGTTACCTTTGCCATAGCTATGCCAACAGTTGCTGTTTAACCACAGGTCATCTCTCATTAAGCAGACCTATGAGCAAAATAGTTCCAGCTGTGATTATTCCATTTTTTTAAGACATTGTGTATCCATGACTACAACATTTATTGCATTCTTCATTCATATTTTTAAGAAGAAAATTGGCTACTACTTTTAACAGGTCCAGCAACTACATAGAGGATTCCTTGCTGGTGTCATTAACATGATGAGATTAATATTGTTACCTCCATGTAGTGAACATAGCATATGCACACATTTATTCTAATTTGTCACACAGTCAACAATGTGTGAAAACATATTGATGCTGTACTGTGACTGCAACAAAAACTCTATGGCTCTCTCTCAGTCTCCAAGTCTTTCATTCTGCCTCTCTCTCTCTCTCTCTCTCTCTCTCTCTCTCTCTCTCTCTCTCTCTCTCTCTCTCTCTCTCTCGATCTAACTTTCTTTCTCCCACTCGTTCTCTCTGTTTTGTACTCATATCCACAACCCCTCGCAGACACACTAATTCTTATTCATTTCTCTCTCTCTCTCTTTCTTTTCCTTTCTCTCTTTCTTATGAATTCTCTTTCAGTCTAATCTCTTACTCTCTTACACATGCACAAACACCCACATACACACACATATTTAGTTTTTTCTCTCTCTCTCTCTCTCTCTCTCTCTTTCTCTCTCCTTTTCACATACACATACACAAACACAATCTTGTTTAGTTTTTCTCCCTCCTTTCCTCTCTCTCTCTCACACACACACACATACATACACATATATACACTTACCTTCACTCTCTCTCTCCTTCATCTCCAATCCTTTTCTCATTCATCTTTACACTTCTTTATCCTTGTTTCTATCTTCATCTCTTCTATTTCACTCACTCTTTCGTTGTTATCTTGCAAAATCAATAGAGCATCGAACAAAATGCTTTGCAGGTTTAGTTTTGGCTCTTTTCATTCTGAGTTCAAATTCTAGTGAGATCAACTTTGCCTTTCATCAGTTGGAGGTGGGATGGTCAATAACATAAAGTACCAGTCATGTACTGGGGTCAGCCTAATCAACTAACCTCTTCCGTCAACACTAACTTATCAGCAATCAGCAATCATTCTCTCTATTTTTCCTGCTGTAACTGAATGCGAAATACTTTAGCTGATTCCAGTCATTGGTCTGAGGTCATGCTGGAGCAGGGTGCCACTTTCAAACAATCTAGTCAATGCAAATGACCACAACACTTTTTTTCTTTACGCATCTGCTACTTATTTTATCAACTTGTACTGGTGAAGGTGCATGGCTTAGTGTTTAGAGTATTGGGCTCACAATCCTGAAGTAGTGAGTTAAATTCCCAGACCAGGCTGTGTGTTGTGTTCTTGAGCAAGACACTTTATGTCATGCTGCTCCAGTTCACTCAGCTGTAGAAATAAGTTGTGATGTCACTGGTGCCAAGCTGTATCAGCCTTTGCCTTTCCCTTGGATAACATTGGTGGTGTGTAGAAGGGAGGCTGGTATGCATGGGTGACTGCTGGTCTTCCATAAACAACCTTGCCTGGGCTTGTGCCTTGGAGGGGAACTTTCTAGGTGCAATTCCATGGTCGTTCATGGTCTTTACCCTTTTACTTGTCCAACCATTATGTTACAAAACATATAGGGACACAACATTGGCAATAACACTGATTTTAATTAGGTATAAATTTAAACAGACACACAGACATATGCAATACATCGTCCTCATCATCGTCATCATGATTTAGCATCCAGGTTCTGTGCTAGTATGGGTTGGTCACATTGACAAGAATCCAATGAGTCAAAAGATTACATCATGCTCCAGTGTCTGATTTGGCTTGTTTTCTATGGTTGGATGCCCTTCCTAATTCTAACCACTTTACAGTGAGTACTGAGTGCTTTACACACACACACACACACACACACACACACACACACACACACACACACACACACACATACACACACACACACACACACACACACAAACACACAATTATATATGTAGAGTAGGGTGTGACACTCTGGAATAATATATAATATATATTATTCCAGGAGATAACAAGCTCAAAAAGAAGAAATGTCCAGCCACTGAGAATAAAATACTCAAAGATAAGTTTGAGTGTAAATAAAAATATTTAATCCATAATCAATAATCAGACAAAATATATTCTGTTTCAACAATGGCTCATAAGGAACTAAGCAAAACAAAATATATTTAACTGAATTAATGATTATGCTATATATATACATATATATATATATAAATTGTAAATCCAAAAGAAAAAAATAACAACAAAACTACAAAGGATTCCGCGGTACACATGTTTCAAGCTCTACATGTGTGTAATATAATATAACATAATATAATATAACATAATATAATATGTGTATAATCCACAATGTAAAGCTATCTTCAGCCACAAAAATTATCTCTCTCCCAGGAAATTATACCATCTCGACGTTGAAGTAAGAAGAAATGTGTGATGTAAGAGGTGAAGATCCTTTCGGTATTTTGTATAGTACTATATCTGGTATATATATATATATATATATATATATATATATATATATATATATATATATATATATATATATATATATATATGTATGTATATATATATATATATATATATATATATATATATATGTATGTATATATATATATATGTATGTATGTTAACAGTTATTATGTAATACAGGATAGATGTGTATAGGTTATTATACCTATTATTATAGGTTATTATGTAATACAGAATAGATCTATAAATTTCAGGCAAAACTGCAAGTGCAAATTTAATTTATACATTATTAAGCTTAAAACTCTCTCTCTCTCTCTCTCTCTCTCACACACACACACACACAACAGAAAAGGAAGCATCACCTGAACAAGTTAAATCAGTTAAACTGATTTATATAAATAATGCATTTTTAGCAGCAAGTTCAATTAATAAACTACCAACATGTTAGCAGTTTTCATTTTTGATGCTAAGATGCACTAAACTATGAACTTATAAATTCCTATGAAACTGTATTCATATTACAGTGTGGAAGACACATGTCAGCAATTCAAAAACATACAAAAACTGTTATCTTGACATAGATATTCATCACACTAATTCTGATCTGGTTACTGATGTGATACCACTGCAGTGGGATCATCATCATCATCAACATTTAACATCCATTTTTCTATACTGGTATGGGTTAGATGACTTAACAGGAACTGGCAAGGTCAGGGATTACACCATGTTCCATAGTCTGTTTTGGCTTGGTTTCTATGGCTAGATGCCCTTCCTAATGTCAACCACTTTACAGAGAGTACTGGGTGCTTTTTACATGGCTCCATCACCAGTGCTTATTATGTGGCACCAGCACCAGTGCTTTTTACATGGTACAAGTACCCACACCAATGCTTTTTATGTGGTACCTTGGTTTTAGGATCTCAACTCTCTTGTGGTGGGCAAGTTTTCTTGAGTCTGTGCAACAAAATTTTGACACCAAATAATAAATGCTTAAGTGAAGTTAACAGTCTTTGTCTGTTTTAAAAAGGCTAATATGTGTCTTCCATACAATTGTTTTAGTATCACACATAATCTCAGATGAAATCCCTTGCCTGGCAAGTACCATACTGAAATATGTACATATTGTGTGTTGTATATGTGAGGAGTATACCAAAGCCTTGTGAGTGGATTTGGTAGACAGAAACTGAAAGAAGCCCGTCGTATATATGTATATGTATATATATATATATATGTGTGTATGTTTGTGTGTCTGTGTTTGTCTCCCCTAGCATTGCTTGACAACTGATGCTGGTGTGTTTATGCCCCCATCACTTAGCGGTTCGGCAAAAGAGACCGATGGAATAAGTACTAGGCTTACAAAGAATAAGTCCTGAGGTCGATTTGCTTGAATAAAGGTGGTGCTCCAGCATGGCCGCAGTCAAATGACTGAAACAAGTAAAAGAGTTAAGAGTATATATATGTGCTTGTGCATACACATGCACTGAATATCAGATGAGTATATGATCTGTTATGTTGGCAAATGTATGATTATTTATAATGTATATTCAAGCTTTCAGTTTTGGCATGCATCTAATTACATCCACTTACTCTTTAACTTCTGTGAGAGTAATCTACCTTGGTTCATATTATTATAAAGTCTGCCTGCTTACTGCTCAAGTCACATCTCCTTTGTGAGGTTCAGCACCCTGAGATTAGCTTTCACCATTTCTGTCTGTATCTTTCTTAGTTTTTCATTTCGGTGGTTTCTTTCCACATGTGAAGGTACATGGCCTAGTGGCTAAAGTGTTGTACTCACAGGTGGCACGTTGCGCACTTGAGCAAAACACTTTATTTCACACTGCCCTAGTACTGTGTGGAAATTTGCATGTAAAAGAATAGACACAACATTTTCTTTACATGTCATAAAAGGCAACTAAAAGTAGTTGAGATAGAATTTTTACTCCAGCCTCTTAAAATCATCACCAGTAATGACTTCCCAAACAGAACCACGGATTGGAAGGTTGTTACCTGAGCAGTACAACAGTGTCATCTACCAGGAGTTGGGAATCACCAACAGATGGTAGATGCAGCGATGTGCTGTTACAGCACATGCCCCCCCCCCCCATACAACTACTCACAAGTGCATCTAGAAGGGGACAGAGAAGGCAGTCTGCTCCAAGCAGCACTTTTACGGAGGCAGCACCACTTTTGGGTCTGCTGTAGGCAATATGTATTTTTTTGTGGGGACCCAGGCAGCACAAACTCTAGCTCTGCTAGTACAATTACTACTACTACTTTCACATGAATCTTCTAACACTTATTTGCTCAGCTGTCATCATCTACACACATTACATGTCCATGCAAATACAGTTGTCATTTTTTATTTCTTTTTTGTGCAGTATATCTGATTCCTCTTACACCTAGTTTTTCTCTCATCTCATCTCATCAGTGCCTCATCAGTGCCTCATCATTCATGCACTCAAGTAGAAAAATACAAAATTTTGTACCAAGATAGTTTTCAAAATTACAAAACATCTAAAGGAAGTAACCCAAACGGTCCAACACCGTCATTAATTTAGATAAATCAGGTAAGCGATGATGTTCTGAATGGTATCTGTAAAATACTGTTAGATAAATTGAAATTTATCTTTAGTTGGAAAAAGAAAAGAAAAGAAAAACTAGTAGTAAGTTGTAAGCAACTCAAAAAAGAATAAAAGAATTTAATCAATTTCACTTCTTTAGAATTTTTTAGTGTATATCATTCAATATTCAATATGTCATCACCAACCCAATTTTGATTCACACATTGGCCAATTTCAGTTTTTTCCTTTAGTTCACATTTTGTTTTTATGCAGATGAAACAGCCCCTAATTTTTTTCAATGCTTTATCTATTCATAAAACTTTCTGTCAACAAACTCGAGTAGACCTCTCAACTGATATGACCTAATAAGTGCCAAAAATGTCCATTGCTTTCACCTGGTAAAGAAGACCACCATTAGTTTCCTTGGACATTGTTTTTTACAGATTGCTCATAAGCATTTTACTCTTTTACTTTTTTACTTGTTTCAGTCATTTGACTGTGGCCATGCTGGAGCACCGCCTTTAGTCGAGCAAATCGACTCCAGGACTTATTCTTTGTAAGCCTAGTACTTATTCTATCGGTCTCTTTTTGCCGAACCGCTAAGTTACGGGAACGTAAACACACCAGCATCGGTTGTCAAGCAATGGTGGGGGGAGACAAACACAGACACACAAACACACACATATATGTATATATATATATACATATATACGACAGGCTTCTTTCAGTTTCCGTCTACCAAATCCACTCACAAGGCTTTGGTCGGCCCGAGGCTATAGTAGAAGACACTTGCCCAAAGTGCCATGCAGTGGGACTGAACCCGGAACCATGTGGTTGGTAAGCAAGCTACTTACCACACAGCCACTCCTGCGCTTTTCTTTGGCTTTTTTATTAATGATAATTTCAAGTACAAGACAATGAATCAATTGTTTGATGGCTCATATTATGTCACCAAGCACTAAACTGCTCAGAAGGAGTACAATTAGTCCTCAATAGCTGAGTTTATTTAGCCATATGTACTCTGAAACAGTACAGTGCACCATTGCAAAGTGTTTTATCAGCTGAGTTAAACTGGGCTCAGTTTAACTCTTCATGTGCAAAAGTTTTTCTTCTAGAGATAATGTTTATGTCAATAAGATGGCAGTTCCCTCTATCCTCTTCCTTCTCCTCATCATCATCATCATCATCATGATCATCATCATCACTATCATTAAAATATGGTTCCATGTTCTTGTGGGCATGGTTTAGCGTTGCATGACAGATTCTTCAGTTTGTTGGTTCTGTTATTCATATGGGAAATACATGAAACCATTTTCTAATGGCTGGGTATAATTCTAGTGCTTGAGAAGGTTATTTTTCCCCACAGAAACAGTTAAATGAAGCATTACAAACCAACAAAGCACCTCTACAGTCAGGCAGTATCAAGTTCTATGTGTGTATATATATATATATATATATATATAAGTATACAATATATATTTCCATACATGGAGTGAAGTGTCAGTAGTTAAACAACATACAACTAAACAACAACAACAACAACAAGGTGAATATACCATTTTGTTTGGCTGCAACAAAGAAAGAAAATATCTATGGAAATTATGTGCTGATATTCAAACATTTTCTCTGTATTCCTTCCATTTAAGCAAGACAAAAGCAAAGCTAATACAATATATTATGTTGTAACCAGGTTATTGTATAATTCTATTACTTGAATTTGTCATTTAAACGGTAGTAGAAACATTTTTGTTTTGCTTGTTTATTATTCATTAATCTGTGGAAGAATAGCTAAAGCTTTATTAGTTCATTATTGCCTGAGCAGTAGAGATGTTCTGTTTATGTACTTGCAGGAGAAAATTGTAGGCAAGTGAGGAATTTCAAGGAGAAGCAATGTTGTGAAAAAAGGATTAGATAACACAGTATAGGGTCTGGATGTGAAACAAGATTTCTTTTTTTTTTTTATGGTTGGCAGTAGAATAGAAGATAGAAGATAGAAGATAGAAGATAGAAGATACAGCTGGCATTAAATAAATCTTCCAACAATATTTAAAATATAGACAAAATTAAAGACAAATTTTGTAGATAAGAGCCATCTGCTTCTTTGAAATATAATTTTAATATCCAAGTCATTACAACATTTTATAATGTACCACTCATCACATCATTTTGTAATTCTACAAAATAACCTTCAAATTTACTTTATAATGTTCAATGCATCATATCTGATGCCACAGCATCCTCTTGATAATTATTATCTTGTTTTGATATTAGATGTTTTAATAATGGTTTTAGTCTAAATAAAAATCTTGTTACTTTAATCTAATTGATTTAAGTTTTACTCAGGTATGATTCTGCTTTTGGTAACAATGTATTAATACAGGAAGAACAGTATCCTCATGTTGCTGCAGTTACTTCCCAATATCCTTATATTCAATTTGAAAAGGACATGGTAATATGGATACGTAGAGGTGATTACTGTACAATGGATGTAAATAATCAGTGAACTAAGTCTAATAATTAGATTTCATTCATAACTAGAGCTATTTTGCTTCTCTTCAAATGATAATGCCCTTTAGAAAGCCATAAATGTTATAAATATTTCTTTGCACTTCTCTTGGTTCTTCTTATTTGTATTGATAGGAGTGGATGAAAAAAGAAATATAAATCTGTAGTAAAAATCTTGCCTGTGTTTTTATTTTTCTAAAAGAAATAAGGAATGGTTTGTTTAGATATTTTTGTTACTGTCTAATACATCAACTGTGGCAGAATGTTAATGGCATCAATTTCACAAGTCTCAATTTTCATACAAAACCATTGTAATTTGCTTATACTCTGAAGCAGAACGGTGGAAACCAACCAACTGGAGCATCTCTAGTACAAACTTATCTTTATTTTATTATATGCTGTCCTAAGATTTAGGACTTGAAACATGTGGAATCCATTTTAGAGATGGTAAGGAATGAAGAAGATGCCAGTAATACATGAAGCAAGATAAAATATTTTGACAATTTTCCCCCACTTTTTTTTCCTTGTTGGCTTCATACAGACCAAAAACAATAACGCTTCTATACACTCTCTCTGGGAAAAAAGAAAGTGCTCCAAAAAATAGATCATTTCATTCCCTGTAACAAATCAACAACTTGCTCAATTCTCCATTCAACTTATTCAGCTTTCTTATATTCAGCTTTCTTATATTGAGAGAAAAAGTACAGTTCAGTACTTTTGATGACCTTCATACACATGGAAATTCAGAAGTTTATATATTTTCAAAGAGTAGTTTGATTAGTTCAATTGCCATGAACTTATCAAATCCTTCTTTGAACTCTCTCTTATGAACCATTGTTGCTGATACAGACTATCACTACTTTCTTCAAATTATATATATATATATAAATATATATATACGTCTTACAACATCAGTTTGTGGTGAAAAGCCTGCCAATATGGAAATTTACTATAAATTTCTTAAAATTATGAATCTATGTAAGGTTTGTATATAGAAATTAGCATAACAGTCTTAAATGTTGATATATAAAACTATTTCTAGTGTTACAGTAGCTGTGATATGTTTGTATGTGTATATATATATATATATATATATATATATATATATATATATACTGATTTGAATATCATGCAATTTTCCTTCAGAGATTCTGTGTACTTTATGGTTAATGTTTTTATTATTATTTGTTATTATATTATGGCTGTTTTATTTGTGCTCAACTGATTTGTTACCATACACACACACACACATATATCATTATCCAAGCTGTTACCATAGTAACAAAGCTAAAGCACGCGGAGTAAAGCCACTCAGCAAAAATTGACCTTGAACTCTGCTGTGCATGTGCACTAAGTTTTAACATTCTAGTTCACTTCTACTGTTTGCAGCAGTGCTTGGAAAGAAGGTGTGTAGCATGTGATTATTGCATTGACCGTGACAGAGAAAGTTGTCATGGCGATACTTGCTCAGAGGCCTACACAAAATTGCAGAAAGTGTGTGGAGAGGTGTGTATGAGCTGTACACATGTGTATGAGCCGTACACATGTGTATGAGCCGTACACATGTGTATGAGCCTTACACATGTGTATGAGTGGTTCAGACGTTTCCAAGATGCCCGAAAAAATGTTGATATTGACCAACGTTCTGGAAGCCCCGCAACCAGATGAACTGAGTGAAACATCACAGATGTGAGTGCAGCTGTGATGGGAAATCATTGAATAACCATCCGTGAGTTATCAGAGGATGTGCAGATGAGTTACAGTTCAGTTTAGTCCATTATCACTGAAGATTTGGCTATGAGATACATGTCTGCCACCAAGTTTATGCTAAGACTGCTTTCAGCTGATCAAGAAGACAATCAGGTTTCAGTTGCACAAGATTTCCTTCATTTGTCAAGAATGATGAAAATATTTTGAAAACTTTGTATAGGCCTCTGAGCAGGTATCGCAAAGCTTTTGGCAAAATTTGATGCAGATTCTCTGCTCAGCTTTCTCTGTCATGGTCAATGTGGTGATCACACACTATACATCTTCCTTCCAAGCACAGCTGTAAACAATAGAAGTAATCTTGAACATGAAAACTTAGTGTGCATGTACTGCAGAGTTCAAGGTCAATCTGTGCCAAGCAGCTTTACTCTGCATTCTTTAGCTTTGTTACTATGGCAACAGTCCGGATGCTTATTAATCCGACCACATATATATGTGTGTGTGTGTATATATATATATATGTATATATGTGTGTGTATATATATATATATATATATATATATATATATATATATATATATATATATATATATATATATATTGATCTTCATATACATCTGTATGTGTATATCTATATCTATAGCAATTAATCACCAGCTGACATGCAACACAAAGATAAATGTTAAATGAGTGTTAGCAAAATGGCAATTCCTTACTAGTTCCTCTATTTTCTATCTCTTTGCAGATTCCCCGGCAGCTACAACTGCCCTTTCTAGTCTCATAATGACACCTCATGCTCCACTGGTAGGGAACTCAACCCCTAATACACCCCATACCACAACCGCTCCTGTGACAACAACATGTGCAGATTCAACAAATGTTCCCACTGGTAAGAATATCAAACCATTGCAATATTGTTTTTTTTTCTCTTCTTCACTTGCTTGCCTTGAGTGAATTACATCATACATATTAAATGTTTCAGTGATATACTTGCTTGACAAGTGACTTGATCTAAGAGGGTATGTTGAAGCTGTAATAATTACATCATGGAAGATTCATTTTAGCCATTTGAGAACACAAAAACTGTTATATTCAATTTTAGTTTATTTCGTAATACAGTCTGTTATGAAGTGTCAAAAAGAGATGCAATGGAATAGTATCAATGAGCAAGTCACAAGTGTGCAATAAAATTTTTTGACACTTCATACTGTAGTACTATTAAGAAATAAATGAGAAACGAATGCATGTTTTCTTTTGTCTTCTTAACTGGTAAATTTTTTCTTCAATGATATTGAATGTTCTTATTTTATATATTTTCATATTCATTTATCATTTTTTTTTTTTTTACTTAACAGGAAGTACCTTAACTTATATTTGATTATTTATTATTATTTTTACTGAAAAGTATCAAAACTTACACTTCATACATGATTAGACTGAAAGCCTTGCTTTCAGTCCAGCTATGTATCTAATCAGTATTAGAAAATATTGTTATAGTGGTTAGAATATTCAACAGCAAGTCTTAGTTTCAAATCCTGTCACTAACATTTTATTGGAACTTTGGTCAATAAACATTAATTGTTTGCTTCAATCTATGAAATATGTAGCAGTTTCATTTTATATTAGGAGCTAGTGGGCAAGATGTTGTTTCAATATTTGCACTAGCATAAATTAAAAAGATATTACAAAACAGAGTATATACAAGTAAATATATTAGATCTTGGTTTGGCAAACCACTAAACTACTTGCAAGCTTCCACTCACTTCTTGGTTCCAACAGTGGATCATTTCTTCCTTTATTCATACCTGTTCATACCACAGGTAAATGAACTGGCAGAAGTTAGCATGACAGAAATCAGTATATTGATAGGATCATTCCCATGGCCACTGCACAGAATTTCATGACTGCTGATTCTGCAGACGTTTCACTCACAGAATGAAAAGACATTATCTTTCATGTGATAGGCATCTTGTCCCACTTAGGTGACATAACT
Source organism: Octopus bimaculoides (assembly GCF_046866305.1). Lineage (NCBI taxonomy): Eukaryota > Metazoa > Mollusca > Cephalopoda > Octopoda > Octopodidae > Octopus > Octopus bimaculoides. The sequence goes on along the minus strand of NC_142931.1, from coordinate 44,090,606 downwards.
GCACCCTTATAAAGTATTACAGCATATACCAGCCAACAAGTTTTATACATGTTGTAATACTTTACAACAAGCTTCAAATGTTAGACCACAAATGACTAGAAAAAGCAATTACATTTCTCTCAAATCACACACAATTGTCTGTAGTTTATTGTATATAATGTCTGGAAAAAAAGATGGATATGATCATAGCTGGAATACTTTTGATCATTAATTAGAGCTAACCTAGAGTTGAATAAGAAGAACAACTAGAATATATGGCTATTTGTTCATACAAATTCATGAAGCGCTCAATATTTTTAGTGAAGGTGCATGGCTCAGTGGTTAGAGTGTTGGACTCACAATCATGAGGTAGTGAGTTCGATTCCAAGACCAGGTGGTGTGTTGTGTTCTTGAGCAAGGCACTTTGTTTCATGTCACTTCAGTTCACTCATCTGTAGAAATTAGTAGCAATGCTACTGCTGCCATGTTATATCTGCCTTTGCCCTTTCTCTTGGATAATATCAGTGGCACAGAGAGGAGAGGCTGGTATGCATGGGTGACTGCTGGTCTGCCATAAACAACCTTGCCCAAACTTGTGCCTCAGAGGGGAAATTTCTAGGTGCAATCCCATGATCATTTATGACTGAAGGGGGTCTTTAACATTTTACCCTGCTTTTCTGCTGGCCAGAACAACTGAGTGTAACCCCTCCATTTGAAGAGTTAATATGTTTTATCATATCACAGTTGTTTTATTATATCTATGCCTAAGACATTTAGCTTTCAAAACGTTCCATCCCATTTAACTATGAACAGCAAACATTAGAGCACCTCAACTATTACTATCATGCTGTAAGTAGCAAAATCACTATGATATTATAGAGATTCACATTAATTTACAGTACTTTATTTATATCATCATATAAGTAACTGTTGTGTCATTACTTAGCTTTGAGTCAGCTCTGACTGAGCAAATCATTTGATCAAAGTATTCCAGTCATGACATTCCATCTTTTTCAGAGTATCTACAACTACATTATCCATTGTGTTCATCTCCTAAGGCAGTACATTGTAACCCGAGGGAGATTTAACCACTATTTCTAGCAAGTAAAGTGATCACATAGATGATCTTTTTCAGAAGAATAACATGGAGAAGAATGAATTTCAAGAGGCTGAAATACTATATTTATAAAACATATGGTAATGCTGTGACATGAGCTCTGAGAACATTCAGTTACAAAAATAATTCAAAGTGTATCATCTGATTTTGGATCTGCTTTTTAATTTCCAAATTTCTATAACTTATTTCTAACTCATTTAAATGTTGTTTCAATATCCCAAATCGATTAACTGTCTCATTTAGTATGTATCAGTTCTGTAATTATAATCTGACATGCTAACTTTTTGGCACAGTGTCCACAATATTAATACAATTAAACTGATGCAATTGATGTTTATTCCAGGTAAAAGAGCCAGTTGTAGTGGTGTCCTGGATGGATCAGTAGTGGAAATTGCTCGTACACCATCTCCAGGTGAAAAGAACAATCTGACACAAAGATCAACTACATCCCGGCAAAACTCCCCGCCTGCATCCCCTCCGACAGGAAACAACCTAACGGCGGTAAATACCTAAATCACTGCTTTTAAGACCTTCAAATACTGATAGAGGCTTATTGGCATAATACTGAAATGAAAAGAAAACTAAATGAAAAAAAACAAAATATGTGACACACATACATGCAAACACAAATCTACTCAATGCAAAGAAAAGTAATGTGTACATGAGCCAATCAACTGTTAAACAACCATCTTACTGTACAAGAGCAACAACAGCAACAACAAAAAACACTTGCACAATAGAACAGTGAAATGGCTGCCAGGCCATAATTCTGAAAGCAAATGAGCAAATGAACTCTTTGAAAAATCAGTTGTAGGTCTTTGGAAAGATAAATACAATTGCAATTTTAAAAGTATAAATATATATATGTATATATTTATATATATATATATATACATACATATATATATATATATATACACACATGTTTGTATATGGTTGACAGTGTGTGTATGAGTGTATGCATGTGTGTGTGTTTGTGTGCGCGTGTGCATGTGTGTGAAGAATAAGAAAATAAATGAGACAATTTCATGTTGCAGAAAAGAAACAAAAATTTCTGAAAAGTAATGCAAAGCAAAATTGATGAAATTCGTGTCCATTATAGATTCTGCTGGCTTTAGGACTGCCTCTGAGGAGCAAAGATTTGTACATGAGACAAATAAAGCAAGATCTTATATAATGATCATAGACAAAGAGGACATCTGTAGTAATATATATTTGTATGTATCTATATACATACATGCAGGTATACATATTGATATAAATGTGGGTGCATATATGAATGTATGCATGTTTCCCCATGTGATCATTTGATATATATATATGTACATACATCCATATACATGTACATATATAAATATATATGTATGTACATACATACACACGTATATATGTATATATATATATATGTATAAATATATATATACATATACATATATATGTGTGAGTAGATATAAACTAAGTTTGTATATATGTAAGTATATGTATATATGTAATTATATGTATGAGTATGTATATGTATATATATATGTATATATATACATAAAATATATACATGTATATAAACACACATGTGTATATATCTTGTATGTGTATACATATATATGTATACATATGTGCATATATGTGTCTATACTTACATATCTATATGCCTATATGTATGTGTGCATATATATGTATATAAATATAGATATATATCTATATATCTGCATATATTTGTGTATGTGTGCATGTGAGTGTGTGTGTGTATAGACATATATAGGTATATATACATATGTATATATCTGTATATGTACACATAAATGAGTATACATAAATATATGTATGTGTGTATGTGTATACGAATGCGTATATGTATATATTTATATACGTTTGTGCTATACATTTTTTGTTTATATATACACAAATATATATATGTATATTTGTGTGTGCATATGTGTGCACATGTGTAGCCTTAAATACTTACACGTAAATATGTAAGTGTATATATTTATATGTGGCTGAATATATATATATGAGTATGTGTATGCTTAAATGATTGTACAGAGATATATAAATATATTTATATGAGGATTATACAAGCACATATATATATATATACATGCATACTTATGTATATATATATATATATATATATATATATATATATATATATATATATATATATATATATATATATACATGCATACGTATATATGTATATATATATATATATGTGTGTGATATGTGTAAATGTATACAGATATATAATGCACATATGCACATATATATATATATATACATACATATATATAGATATAGATATATATATACACACACATGTATATATATATATATATATATATATATATATATATGCATATGTATATAAATATACAAAGGTATGCATTCACACACACACATATATATACACACATGTAAATACATATACGCATACTCATACATGTGTGTGTCTGTGTGAATGTGTGTGTGTGTGTGTGTGTGTGTGTGTGTGTGCTCGTCTGTGATTTGTTTTGTTTCATTATTGTTTTCTTTTTTACTTGTTCATATGAGTGATTTGCAATACTACAGTTGGTAATAAAACTAAACAAACATACAAACACAAGAAAAAAAAAACAGAAAGTGATCTTTGTACATAAGGTTAAATCAATTGTAAGGAATCCATTTTTTTTTTATACCCTAAGAGAACCAACTATTTGTCAAGCTTTTATCTATTACTCTATCCATCTATTTTTCTACCATCTATCTATTTATTTAATATATCTGTCTATTATTTTACTATTCTCTTAACACTCTACCTATCAGTCTACCTATCTAAACATGGTTTCAGTTATATTTCTAGTTAATATTTCTATTTCTCTCTTTGTCTAGTCATCTTTCTCTTAACTATCTAGCTCTCTATCCATCCAGTTACCATTCTCTTATCTATCTATCTATCTATCTATCTATCTACCAATCTATCTATCTATCTATCTAGCAATCATACACTTCTCTATCTACCTCTCTATCTAACTATCTGTCTATTAATCATGCATTTCCTTATTTCTAACAATCTAACAGTCAATGAATAACACAGCTAAGCATTGTTTTTAGTTGTTGATGATGTTGTTGTTGTTGTTGTTAAAGTTTTAACTTCTCTTTACACTAAATTACAAAGCGAAAAAAAAGTTCAACAGTAGAAATTCCAAACCATAAAACTGGGTTGTTTTCATTGTGTTTCTGTTGTTATTCTTTTATTATTATTATCATTATTATTTTTATTATCATTATATGAAAACTCACAGCTTATTTTGCTGGGTATGATGGAAAGTGTCAGCTGTCCACAGCCAGCAGACTAAGGTGACACTTGTTTACTGGTCATGCTTCAAGAAGCCTAGGAAGAATTCTTGTGATCTTATTATTTTTATTATTTTTTACTATCATCATTATTATTATTATTATTATTATTATTATTATTATTATTATTATTATTATTATTATTATTATTATTATTATTATTAAGGTGGTGAGCTGGCAGAATCATTAGAGCATTGGACAAAATGCTGAGCAGTATTTCTTCTGTCTCATTCCGTTCTGTGTTCAAATTCCGCTGGGGTCAACTTTGCCTTTCATCCCTCCGGGGTAGATAAAATAAAGTACCAGTCAAGTACTGGGGCTGATGTAATTGACTTGTCCCCTCCTCTCAAAATTGCTGGCCTTGAGTCAAAATTAGAAAGAAAGAAAGAATTACTACTACTATTACTATTATTAATTATTATTATCGTTATTATTATTATTATTATTATTAATATTATTATTATTACCATCATCATCATCCTCTTTTTGTTTATAATTATTATTTTCAATATATTTTTATGATTATTATGATTGTTATTTTTTTATTTTGTTTCAGTAATGAGAATTAATTTAAAACAAATAAACAAAAATAAAATGCAAGATAAACAAGAGAACATATTATATATTTTCTACTTTAAAATGGGATTTTATCATTAGACATAGATTCCTCTTTCAGTTATATCTCTATTTCGAAGGGATTTTCATTGAGGTGATTACTATTTCTTCTTTTATTTGTCTATCACTGACAATAATAACCTAGTACGTGAGCAGTGGCTAAAAGACTAAACAACTCTCTATTGGAAGTAAGTCAGTCTATATACATGCTCATTTTTTTTTTTAAATAGTCAAGAGAAGAACTCATACTTGTGCAGACCTGTGTATGCATTGATTAATAATATATTAGAACAATTAATATATTTGCATATTTCACATATTCATTTTTTTTTTCAATACATACATATATGAACTTACATACATACATACATGAAATCACATACGTACATACATACATGCATTTATGTGCAGGCACATATATATATATGCATGTATGTATATCTGAGTGTGTGTGTATGCATGTGTGTGTGTGTGTGTGTGTATACATATAGTATGTGTGTGTTTGTGTGACCTTTTATGTATTCTGCATATGATAATTATTACATAAGACGATACAAATTACATTTATTCAGTATGTAGGCTATTACTTTTAAATTTTTTTGTTTGTTTTTGTATGATTTTCTTTTACTTACACACCTTATTTTCAGATATACCCTATATCTTTCGGCCATACACAAACAAACATTCATGCACAAACAAATAAACCACTTTTACTTGCTTATAACAAATATACTCTTTTTTTTTTTTTTTATTTATAAATATACAAAAACAGAAAATCTCTATACCAGGTTTATAATATGGAGTTAAGTCATCCTGACAAGCTAATACTTAAAATCCATTCTATTAGCTTTCAAAATAAATTTTCTGTAAACACATCATGATGAAAATGAAAATGGTTTTGATGTAGCCTGGGGAAGAGGGTGAAGAGATAGACAAAGTAACTTTAGTTTATTGAACAGACAACACATGCTGCAGAGAATTTTTTTTTTTTTTTTTGTATATTGGCTTTTTTTTGTGGGGGACAAATGGTGATACTGATGCCAAGACTAACAGAGTTATCTTCCCTTCCTATACCTGAAAAAGCAACAGTCTACTCCAAAAAATATTATCTGAAAGAAAAGTAAGAGAAAAAAGGACAAAAAGAAAAATACCGCCTTTATAATAGTGCAAGCAAGTAAGCTGGCATGAAAAGGAACTCATGGGCTGAAAAAAAACATACTTGCATCAAAATACAGGCATATATATGTGTGTATGTGTGTGTTTATATATATACATGCATGCATATCTGTATGTATATATGTATATGTATGCATGTATAAATGTATATATGTATATACATATTTGTGTATGTGAGTGTATGTGTATGTATATATATATATGTGTGTGTGTGAGTGTATGTGTGTGTGTGTGTGTGTGTGTGTGTGTGTGTGTGTGTGTGTGTGTACATATATATCATCATCATCATCACCATCATTTTAAAATTCAGTTTCCATGCTTCACTGGGATGGATAGAATTTACTACAGCAACTTGTATAAATATAAATACACATATATATATCAACAATAATAAAAATATGGATTATTATGATGTAGCATGGCATTATCTGTAATTTGTTTTATATATATACAGCTTTACATATATATATATATAGAGAGAGAGGGAGAGATTTGCATATATATATATATATATATATATATATATATATATATATATATATGCAACATATATATAAATATATATATATATAAATGATTATACACATATTCACAAACTTATATGTATATACATGCATATATATGGATATATAAACATATGTACATGCACATATGTACAGAAATATATATACGTGTGTGTGTGTGTGTGTGTGTGTTTCCTTGTCTTGATAGTGTGCACTGAATTCATTTTGTCATAGCACCAGCATTTTGTTTGAGAATTCGTTATGTCTTCAACGAAACTGAAGATTTCTCATGATACCACACTCAACAGAGTATATTAGGTGCATTCTGTCATGTCCTTAATAAAACTAAAGGAACCTCTATCCTCCATATCTCTACTCTCTCTTCTGCCACTTTTCCCATTTTCCTGAAGTGAATTATAGAGGCACCAACTCAAGTGAGGTTGTCTAGCACCCTAAATGATTAGTGAAACCTGACCACTTCATGTGTTTGTTCACTCAGGGCTACAGAGATGAGGTGCTGAATAGAGAATCACAGTGATGATAGAAGAATCAGGTTAGATGGGAGAGGCAATCAAATGAGTGAAATTATAAAATGGAGTGATTTAAGAAAAGTATTTGGTGGAAAAGGTGTCAGTATGATGGGTAGTATATGGTAGATAAATGACAGATGTAGAGACAAGAGAGCTAGAGAAATGAAGGTTTGGGTATTGGAGAAATGTGAAGGACAATTAGGTCTAGTGACACCTAGCTGCACTAAAGGTAAGTGGCCTACTGTCATCCTTGATCATACCAGAAGATTAGTTCAGTGACATTGTAAAAAGAGAGAATGATGGAAAGATGAATGATAGATGAATGGGTTGAAGGGACCTAATTGATAGAAACCTGAGATATCTGTATATGTATGTGTGTGTGTGTGTGTGTGTGTGTGTGTGTGTGTGTGTGTGTGTGTGTGTGTGTGTGTGTGTAATTTTATTCATATATACAAACATATACATATATTTGTATGAGTATACATATATATATATACACTTACATACTCATATACATATATTTGTATATATATATATTATGCATAGCAATGTGTGTAAATTATATAAATGTTTGATAAAAAATATTTTTGTGCAATGCATGTATGAAAAATTAGGCAAAATATATGAGGTGATACCAGCAAATGAAAATGAAAATAAAGGGAAAATATATTACTTTATAGTACATAGATTGTTTAGTGATCCAGTAACATTTTGGGAAAGATTCATCTTTTCAAATAGAATAGGTTGGTAGTAACAAAACATTTCTCAGAATTTCTTTATTACTTCCTTTCTTCAATTTGGAACTGGAAATCTTTCCTGAAATATTTTAGAAACCAATAACCAAACTATGTATAGTAATACTTCTTTTTTTTTTTTTTTTTCCATATATTGACACACCTTACATGTTTTGCTTAACTTCTCATTTGCACTGTTCAGAGAGTTGTTTTTGTGTGTAGCAACCAATTGGCAGGGTCATTACAGGGTAAGATACAATGTTTTGCTCTAATTGTTATGGCTCTCTCTGCTCTGATTTCAAATCCTGCCAAAGTCAACTTTGTCTTTCATCCTTTTGGGGGGTCAATAAGTAAAGCTATTTGCAATAATTTTTTTCTGTTAGTGTATCTGTCCTCTTTCTAGAAGAAATCAGCTGTAATCAAAGCTGGAGATGGATGGTCTCCAAAAGGTTTTAAAATGCCTGTGACAAGCTGTATGTCAGAATGCTGCCCTGTAAATCCATCAAGTTGTCAAGGATTCGTGACATAGCATGGCATTGTTTATGCGTGTGTTTGTGCGTGGTGTGTGTGTGTGTGTGTGTGTGTGTGTGTGTGTGTGTGTGTGCGTGTGTGTGTGTGTGTGTGTGTGTGTGTGTGTGTGTGTGTGTGTGTGTGTATACACACATGTACGTGTATATTTAATATTTACTGTTGGAAAAATGTGTACTTAGTATCATGGTAGAAATTACAGATTTTTTTAATATTTTGGTTGAGTCAGCCTCTTGCCACAATGATTTTCACCTGCAGGCACAGATCTTCAGGCAAATAATCACTATTCAGGCAAAATAACACACACACACACACCTACATACATATATATATACACACACACACACCTACATACATATACACACATACACACACACACACACACTAATGTATATGTAAATAGATAAATAGACAGATAAGAGAATGTGTATTATTGATTGAGAAAATTATTTAAATCCTCCTCATAAGGGCAATAACTACTAGTTTCCATTCCAGATAATATATAAAACATATTTGGACTCTCGGCAAACTGCAAGGTTTGCTTATGCCTATGCTGTACTAGAATTTCTGAAGCTATTATTATGGCTTTTTGAAAGTTTTATTTCATTCAAGGTATGCATGCAAGAAATTTGGAGTTGAAAAATATATTACTTTTCTTAGTTTATTGAAGAATTTATGTGCTCTAACTATTGGAGAAGTAGTTTGCTTCCATGTAATGTTGTTTGTTTGTGGTACATAAACATACACACACTCACACCTACGAAAATAATAATGGCAAAATGAGAGAGGAGAGATAGGGAGAGAGATTTGAGGAAGAAAAGATTCAGAAAAAGTGAAATTTTGGAAGGTTTTAGGGAAAATTTTACCAGAAAAATAACAGGTAATGGAAATGATAAACTTATGTATATATATAATATAAACTTACAAAACCTGCTTTGGAGCAAAATGTTAACAGCACAAAACGTTTATGAGACAAAATTAAATCTTATACTTTGATGAAAGTGGTGTATGTGGATTATCAAGTGTCTAAATGAGAATTTTCTTTTGTGTGTGCTGAGAGTAAAAATTTCCGTTTTGGCATAAAGATATAAATTTGGCTTCCACAAGTTCCTCAAATTTATACTTTTTCCTGCTATCCAGAGCTGACATCTTACTAATGCTGTCTGGATGCAATCTTCTGGCTGATGTCAAATGCCATCTCATTTTCTTTAAACTACCAGCAAATAATCATCCATAATTAAGAACATGCAGTGTAACAAAATTGAAATTGATCATTAAATAGTAAAACAAAGCCAGAAAGCAGCAGGATGTTGAAGCTCTGAAAACCAAGGCTCCAAAGATAATCTCAGCCACAGTCTGAGGTCTCATTACATTTTTAAAAGCCAGTCTAGTCATCTGGGTGAAGTCACATATAAAAAAAAAAACAAGATGCATTCAGCTCCAATGACACCAGTAGACCACTGCTGGATTTTATGTCCAAATGTGTGATCTTCTGCAAAGCTGACAATTCATTTTGGATGAATGCAAGTGTGAGGAGCTGCTGTTGGCATGACTCTTAACTAAATCAGAGAGAGAAAGAGAGAAAGAATGTGTGTGTCTGATATTGAGGGATTGTATCATTTCCAGCATATCACACCACATGCTGACGAGATACTTTGAGGTGGAGGGTAGCATCCAGGAACATCACCACAGTTATGTGGAACTTGATCAACAGCAGAAAAGACCTAAAAAACAAAGGAGACAAAACGAAGGTTGAATGCATGTGGAAGCAACAAGACAATGAATACAGATACCTCATGAATACTTGTAGGTGATCTGACTGGAGGAAGAAGACAAAGAGGCAGAAGATGTAACAGTGATAAATTATAGAAAATATCTGTATGAAATCATGAAAGAGCAGACAAGAACAAGAACTAATTCATGTGTAACAAATTAAGAAAAAGGACAGTCAAACATTGATGATGAGTGAAGAGCAATTAACCAGTGTGTGAAACATTTACAAAATGTACTGAAACAGCTGGACCTAGGAGACAACTTTGATTTCCTTTAAGAGAGGTCTTCAATATATCATCTGCATGTAACATTTCAAAACCATTCGAAATCGAAAGAACAAGGCAACAGGGCTAGTTGAGGTGACTTTGCTATTACTTAAACATAGAGGTAATGTAACTGCAAAAAGAGCTAGAACATCTTTGTAACTTGATGTGACGCAAAGGAGAAGTGGTAGAGGCTTGGGTGGCTGAGTGATTGTAACACTGCTCAACAAAGGTGTTCTCAATGACTGCAGCAACTGGCGTGGAAGAACCCTGCTGCTTTACCCTGCCAAAATATTGTGCATTTTAGCTGTCTGAAGAGTGTAGTTGACAAAAAAAAGTATGTGAGGAACAGTGGGGTTCAGGAGCAGAAAGACACATGACTAACAAATCCTCACATTACACAACATCACTGAGCTGAGCTGGAAATCCAGCCGCTTATGGTAAAAAGACTTTCATAAAAAGCACAAGTAGTCTCTATGGGAGATTGTCATGATATGGAAGGCCTCTCGTTATATCAACATCATGCTATCACTTTGCAAAAACACGTTGCTGCATTAGGATCGAAGATAAGAACATGGAGGTGCACCAAGAATGTGTACTACACACTTTTTCCTTCCTGATGATGGTTGATTTTATTAAGAGAAAGTCCATGAAAGATGCAGTACATGGCATTGATGGAAGCAAGGAAGACTCATAGACCTTGACTTTGTGGACGATCTTGGATTCCTTAGTGCCACAACTTAGCAACAACAGCTCAAAGATTGGTCTTCAGATTAGCAAGGAAAAGACAAATGTAGTGGTTATTAGTGACATATAGCAGGAGCAATTCCAACAGGTGTGCCAAACTCTGGAGTTTATTGATTTATTTAATATCCTAGGCCATAACATTATTAATGATGGACTGCACCTTTGTACATAGCCTGTTCAACCTTCAGAAACCATTCCGTTGCATCTAGTTACATTAATGACAGCAAAAGTATTGACAGTGGAACCTTGCCAAAGGTCTTCTCTAAGTCCACAAATGCCAACTGTAGTCATTTACTGTTAGCTAAATATTTCCTTTGCAGATTTCTTTGAAGATTTCTTATGTAGTAACTCTCTCAGACATAAAGCCAAACTCAACTCACCAATGTGTGTGTATGTGTGTGTGCTTGTTGTCATATATATATATATAGATATATATATATATATATATATAATATACATACATATATATATGTACACACACACACACACTCACATATATATATATATATATGTATATGTACATACATGTATATATATATGTATATATATATATATATATATATATATATATATATATATATATATATATATATATATATATATATATATATATATATATATATATATATGTGTGTGTACATACATATATATATATATATTATAAACACACAGAGAAAAAGGTACAAGACAAGAGTATAAGACGTTGAATTATTTATTTATAACATCTTTACACACGTTTCAGTGAGACATACGCTATGATTACACAAGATAAAAATTATATCTGCAGAAAGGTTATATAAGATTACTCTTATGTAATCATAGGGTAAATGCAAACCGAAATTTAATAAAACATGTTATAAATAAATGACTTAACACTATTTTCTTCTAACTTGTACTTCTTATCCATATTCAATGACCATTATAGCCGACAAGCCTGTAATACGGAATTATATGTGTAGCAACACGAATTCTCATTGCCAGGCATCCTTTTTTGTGTGCAATGGAATGTACGGAGTTCTAACTCAATGGTAATATGCCGTGCACTTAAAAGGGGGCTCTATAAATATAACGTATGTATGTGAGCATGTGTGTATATATGTGTGCACATTTGTGTGTGTGTGTGTGTGTGTGTGTGTGTGTGTGTGTGTGTGTGTATGAACTATATATTTATACGTTTGTGTAGTTAAGAACTTTTGCTTTGCAACTATGCAGCCATGAAATTTTGGTTTTGATTCCATTTAGATAAGTGTCTTCAGTTATAGCTCCGGACTGACCAAAGATTTCTGATTGGTTCTGGTAGGTGGAAAATTTTAAAAAAAGGACCATGTTGTGCACGCATGTGTATGTATGTGCATGTATGAGCATGCATATGTATGTATCTGTGTGCTGGTTTACATCTGCCAATCATTCAAAAGTCATGACATACGCGTAGTGTTTTGTTGGTTGAATATTACACAAATATATGTATGTAAGAATGCTTTTTGCACATGCCCTAAAAAGGGCTAGCTTTGTTGGCTTTGAAATATTTGACTGCCAGGTTTATGAAATTTGTGTCCAGCACTACAGGCTACTTACTTGCATGTTTGGAAGTCCATTTCACTCGCAATTATATAGAAGTCAAGGTATGTGAAGTCACTGACTCCCTTGCACTGTGCGCCATACCTGGAACAAAATTAGTAGGTGGCATTCATGTACATTAAAGATCTTATATTCAGTCTTCATTGTTCTGAGGAACAAAAGCAGCAGCACTCTCATGAGATGCTAAGTTTAGCGCATCAAACAGTTGAGATATGTTAGAGGCAAGACCGTCAGTATAGTCAAGGGCAAGGAGACATGCTTTACTGTGCACTGATATTGTGCTGGTCAACAGGCCATATCAGATATTCAGTTTTGGGAACTTCCACATCCGAATATAGGATGTAGACAGTTCAACTTCAATGATTTTATTAGCAAAGAAACACATGAAATTGAGGATTTACTAAAGGTAATGGGGACAGATATTCCTAGCATTTCTAGTGCAGCCACTTGAAGAACACGCTTGCATGCATACAAACACACACACACATACATACATACACACATACATACATGCATGCATATATATATATATATATATATATATATATCAGCATGCACAGCGCACCACTTACCTGTTAGTGGCATCAGCAAAAAAGCACTCAATGCAGTGAGAGAGAAATATCATTTAATGAATAGAGGCGTTATACATGATCCACTTCAGGTTTCATGCCTAGATAGTGCAGTAATTGGATGAGCTTCTATAGCATATCATGTACTGTACATAAATATATATATATATATACATATATATCAAAACAGGAGATTGGAGAAGTTTTGGGTGTTATTTATTCATCATTAGACATGTTACATTTGCTAATAATAATTACAAAACTGTACATGTAGGATAAACATGTAAGAAATATCTTATTGGAAATTTTTTAGACAGAGAATCAAATAATATTATTTGATCCTCTGTCGGAAGAATTTCTAACATATTTATTCTACATGTACAATTTTGTAACTCCTATTAGCAAATGAAACATATGTAATGGTGAATATATAAAACCAAAATCTTTTCCAATTTCCTATGTTGATTTAAAAATTGCTCTGCAAACAATATTTCCAAAATTTTCAACTCTTATGCATACCTCACATAAATATAACAACCACATACAGAATTGGAACTCTGGAATAAGCAGATATGCTTCAAAATGATACAGCTTGGATTTTAACCCTATCTACATTATTTATATATGTATGTATACATACATACATACATACATACATACATACATACATACATACATACATACACATATGCACACATACATACATACATACATACATACATGCATACATACATACATACATACATACATACATACATACATACATACATACATACATATTTGTATATTTGCATTCTATATTCACTGATAAAATAACAAACACCCATCCCAGATATACACAACAGCATACCAAAGCCTGAAGACTATACACTGTCAAACTCTCATAAACAGAAATATTTCCCTAAATAAATGTCAGGCATACAAAAAAATGCTTAAAGAAACTGCCACACATGTGTGCACACATATATACACATGTAAAAAGTCCCATCACCAACTGATCAACAAATCTTAAACAAATTAATAATGTGTAGAGGGAAAGGTAGAGAGAAAGAGACATATATACATACATATACACAAATACATACATACATACAACCGTATGTATATGCATGCATATATACAAGTAGGTAAACAAAGGTAAGAAAATAGGAAACTTGAAGTAGCACTCAGCATAGTTTGAAGTTTTAAATATTTAATTACAGGTTGATTTAGCTCCACATTACTCAAAATATCATGAGCACAGATCATGTCCACATCATGAGATTTTTGGAATCAGAGTGAATAGAATTTAAAAGAAATTTTAAAATTTACATTATTTACATTTGACGGATATTTGTCCTCATCTTGTTTGTTGTTAACCACTACGCCATATGCCCACAGGCATATGGTGTAGTGGTTAAGAGCACGGGCTACTAACCCCAAGATTCCGAGTTCGATTCACTGCAGCGACCTGATTAATAATAGTAATAATAATAATAATATAATAATAGTAACATCGTTAGGAATGAGAACCCAGGTTCAAAATTTCTCCAAGACACCTGACGAAGGCTGGAGGGTATATCAGCCGAAATGTTGTGTTAACAACAAACAAGATGAGGACAAATATCCGTCAAATGTAAATAATGTAAATAATGTAAATAATTCCTCATCTCTTAAATATAGAACTGAAATTTTTAAATGTTTTCAAGGTGAGAATATTGTGACCTCTATTGTTTAGTACAGATCATATGGTTGTTTCAACTAGCCATCGACAAAAGGTTTTGCAATACATGCACCATGTGGTAGAACAAATAGCTAGTCAGTGTTTGGTAGGGTTAGGCATTTCCACATGTGGAAGAAACTGTTCGGAGGTTATATATTGCATATCAGTTTGCATGGATGTGTAGTTTAAACATAGCTAAATGATAGGAGTCCACACATATATAGTACACTGGGTGAACAATAAACTTACTACAAGCTGCAGGGAATTATGTACAGTGCAATTTTCTGTAGGCCAGTCAGACTTAAGGTGTTATATCTAAGTTACCAGTAGCAGGCTTGAATTTCTATAATAGGGCATACTTCTGGTGACAACAATAAGATGTGATGGTTTTCCCATTGTTAATATTACATACTGCAAGTGTACATGCAGTTTCTCACAGGGGCAGAGCTGGAAGTTATGAAAGTCAGTTGAATAAGGAGAAATCTTGTAAAAACTGCTCCATTTGATATTTGGGAGGTCATTTCTTTGGTCTCTGATTCTCCAGATGGTGCAGCAAAAGAGGTGGGCATTGCTCCATCTCTGCACCTGAAGTAGTGCGGGAGTCCATTTCAATCTTCTATTTAACTCAATGGAAGTTATTCCTGTCCATTTTTCATATTAGCCTGGATTGGATGACTCAATAGGATCTAATCAGTTTGAGGACTGCATCTTGCTCCAATGTGTGTTTTGGCATGGTTTCTATAGCTGGTAAAGATTGCAAGTGTGTATGAGGAAACTGAGGGAATGTTAGAGGTGGGGGAATGGATGAGGGGAAAATACAATGAAGAACAAGATCTGAGGAGTGGTTGATGATAAATACATAGAGGGAAAGTAGTGGAAAATAGCTGATGGCAGGTTGGGTAGAGATGAGGTGAGGAAGTAGTAAATGGTGAACAAGAGAAAAAGGGTGATCACTGATAAATGAGAGGATGTATTTGTTTATAAATATATATGTATCATCATTTGAACTCTCTCTCTTCTTTGCTTGCATGTGTCAGATGAAATGTTTAGTGACAGATTTTCTATGACTGGATACCTCACCTGTTTCCAAGCAACATAATATTTCCCCATGGCCAAGCATATTTTCTGAGCAGATTGGAAATGAAGGGCACCACTTTTTCTGACAGTGACACTAGCTTACAACCATCACATGATGTCAAGACAAGAGATGAGACACACAGAAACACACATGCAAAGCAGTTTCTTTTCAGTTTCCATCAACCAATTCTACAACCAAAGCTTATTTTGGTTGGCCAAAGAAGACATTTACCCAAGATGCCATATAGTGGTACTGAAAGTGAAACTTCTTGACCACATAAGTATATCTGTTCCTATACACAGCCATACCCCTTATGCATTTACACACACACACACAGACATATATATATGCATACAATATAGACATATATATATATATATATATATATATATATATATAAACACACACACATATATAAATATATACATGCAATATAGACATATATAGATAGATAATAGACATATATTGTAAACCTACTCACATATAAATATATTTATACAACTAAATGGACTGCATGTGTCTGCATGACTTCTTGGCTTATAGACAAAGGAGGTAAAAAAAAAAAAATAGGTGTACAGACAATGTATACACACTTTCATATTTTCTTATACTCATAAATTCAAATTTTTCTGTTTCTGCATGGTTTCGTGGTTTGTGGACTCATCCCTTTGCTCCTTTGAGCCACCAGACTGCAGTATAAATTCAGCCCACCTTTAGTTCCTACAGCCAGCAAAATATAAACAAAGAAGTAACACAATGGAAGCAGAAGTATAGAGAACAAACCAACTAAATATTGTTGGGAGAATAATATTTTACTTATCCAGGAATTGAATGGCAAGCAGTGAGAATAATCAATGTGTTTGGAACCCCTTTAACTTTTACATTTGCTTTCACAGTTAAGCACTCTTTATGTTGGTTTTGGATAAAATGTCTTTGTGTAGCAATTTTTTTATTGATCAAATCCTTTCCCTCCAGATGAAATCCATGGAACATGAAGTGATTGCCAGTTTTCTCATATTGAGGCCTTTTCTCCAAAAAGAAAAATTTCGTTTGCCTCATGAACCAACTCAATTTTTACTTTCAAGCTGTTCAGAATTTGCAAATGGTTTCAATTATATTTCTTTTCACTGAAACATTAGAAAAGCTGTACATACTGTTATGGAAATAGAAAGGCAACAAAGCAAGATCAGAAGTGAGGAAAAATGATAATCAGAAAATAAATCAAAAGACAGAATAGCATACACCTGTGGATTTCAGTACAAAGATGAGAAAAAATCCAGTGAAGTTTTGATTTGATGTGATCAAGTTAAGTTTGAGACTGGACAAATCACTAAAAAATCAACACTAATTATTAATAAGGCTCCAAAAAATCGGGTGAAGTTTTGACTTGACAAATTTTCACATGATAAATTATATTTATGCAAATAAAGAATTATTGACATTATCTCATGTCTTCTTTTTTATAGGTTCTTCAATTTTACTGTCTTACTTTAGCCCTACGTAGGATGTAGATGCAAGACTGTCTGGAGCACAGTTTTTTGGCTAGTATGTAGTTCTATAAAGTTATGATTATAAAGTTATGTATGTGTTATATCACACGTACAGATGACCTCTACTCAACTACTGCAACGTCTAGATTTCTCCCTCTATATCTATGTATTGGGCTAGCCCACTTCATCGTCTGAGGGTGTCGACACAACAGTATGTATGTATGTATGTATGTATGTATGTATGTATGTATGTATGTATAGCTCAGCAACATCATCATTTTATGACTGCTTCCAAACTAGCATGGGTTGGACAGGTCATCACAATTTAATTCATTTCTAATTGAGATTTATGGCACCCGATGACTAGCAATCATACTTTTCTTTTGGCTAGGTTTCTACAGCTGTATACCTTTCCTGTTGCCAACTACTTTACAGAGTTTGTTGGATGCCTTTACTTGTGTCACTAACACAAGAGTGCTCTGTAAACTAAGGTATGTAATCTTAGGAGAGGAATATGAGAAGTAGCAATGGCAGCAAAAAGGTCAGAAATGGAGTGCTAAGAGAGGGGTATAGTAGTGTGAATGTTGAGAGTATCTATAGCCTATATGTACATTTGATTAGGAGAGAATAAGAAGAGAGACAGAAAGAAAGAGAGAGAGAAAAGAGAGCTAAGCACCACAGGAACAAGTATGAGTGAGAGGGTGGAAAGGGCAAGGGAATGATAGAAGTATAAGGCAGGGATATGTGGTAATGGAGTCAGATGAGGAGTGATTAGCAATAGCAGAGGTGAACAAAAGTAAGAGTAAGTGTTGGGTGGCAGCTGAGGCAACCAGAGGAATGGGAATGTTTGTGGATGGCACAACATGACCAAGACAGTG
Source organism: Octopus bimaculoides (assembly GCF_046866305.1). Lineage (NCBI taxonomy): Eukaryota > Metazoa > Mollusca > Cephalopoda > Octopoda > Octopodidae > Octopus > Octopus bimaculoides. The sequence continues at coordinate 44,072,013 of NC_142931.1, read as the reverse complement.
TGTATTGGGTATGGAGGTGAGAGTAGTGCTATGACGTTCCTTATATTGAGACTAAGCAACAGTTGATGAGAGTAGAATGAAATGCAGTGGCTATGTGGAGAGCACAGATGCAGAAGATGAAAGATGATAAGCAATGAGAGATGAGATGAGGGTGTGGAGTGAGCAATAGGTATATGAGGAGTGAGGATGCATGGTAACAGGAAACAAGGTAGGCTTGGCAGGATACAATATATAATATATATATATATATATATATATATATATATATATATATATACACACACACATACACACATATATGAATATTCATATATATATATACATACATATATATATATATATATATATATATATATATATATATATATATATATATATGTTAATTCTCTAAATTAGGTATTAACAGTAACTGCACGATAAAGTGAAGTATATTGCCACTTAAATGTGGCTGACCCCTAGGGGTGGATATCCACCCCTAGGGGTCAGCCACATTTAAGTGGCAATATACTTCACTTTATATATATATATATATATATATATATATATAAATGAGTTGACACCTGTACATTTTTGTTACTTCTTTGTATTCATACACACATACATATACATATATATATATACACACACACAGATATATAAGTATATATGTATGTCTGTATGTCTTAAACCATGGTCACCACTCGTGAGCAAGTATGACTTAGTAGCATGTGCTATACTTTCACATTAAATGGTTTGCAGTTCCAATTAGACACAGACACCAGCTCGGCCTTCCCAAACTGGATCTAGCAGAATATCAAAAACTTGTCAGCTGGAGTAAGAGATAGAGCTGTACCTGCACTTCATTGGTATTCATTTTCAAGTAAGCAGACTGGAGCAACATGAAATGAAGTAACTTGCTCAAGGACACAATGCACTGCACCACTCAGTCCCAGAATCAAACATGATCTTATGATCGTATGAGTACATATATGCATGTATGTGTGTGTATATATATATATATATATATATATATATGCATGTATGTATATATGTATATATGCATGTACGTATATATGTATATATGTGTGTGTATATATATTGTGTATATATATATATATATATATATGTGTGTGTATATATATTGTGTATATATATATATATATGCATATATATATGTATATGTATATACAAATATATGTACCCTGTATTATAATTTTATATAAGTATATATATATATATATATATATATATATATATATGCTTGAATGTATATATATATATATATATGCATGCATGTATATATATATATATATGTATATATATATATTGTGTATATTTATGTATATGTATGTATAATCACTGACGTACCGCCTGATTGGCACTTGTGCCAGTGGAATGTTAAAAGCACTTCTGAGTGTGATTGTTGCCAGGGCCACAGATTGGCTCCTGTGCTGGTGACATGTGAAAAGTACCATTCGAGCATGACCATTGCCAGCATCATCTTACCGGCACATGTGCCGGTGGCACATGAAAAGCAACAATCGACTGTGGTCGTTGCCAGTGCCGCCGGACTGGCTCCCGTGCAGGTAGCATGTAAAAAACACTATTTGAGCATGGTTGTTACCAAAATTGCTTGACTGGCACATAAAAGCACCCACCACACTCTCGGAGTGGTTGACGTTAGGAAGGGCATCCAGTAGTAGAAACTTTACGTGATCAGATTGAGCCTGATGATGATGATGATATATATACACAGGTGTGTATGCTTGTGTATAGAAGAATATATTACTCAAAGAAATTCCAACTTTGATTTTCACATTTTATTTACAATCTTATAATGATATAATATAATATAATATAATATAATATATATATATATATATACATATATATATATATATATATATATATATATATATATATATATATATATATATATATATATATATATAGGCCATTTGGCTAAGATCAAAGTGTAGTATATATGTTGTGGTGAGTTTTTGTCATTCACTAAGAATTCAATTATTTGATCCACTCTGAATTACCTGCTCCTAAATTTGCATATAAATGGCTGAATATTTCACAGACACATGTATCATTGGTACAAATTTCAGGTACAATAAACATGACATAGTTTTTGTGGCAAGGCTTGTATTCATTTAGTTGCAGGCACAATCCAGCCAATGTGATTTTATGCAGTTTCGATCCTCCCAGTTTCACTACATGTTATTGGTCAACTTGAAGCTTCATGAAAATTATATTTTCCATAAATATCACTCTATGATATTAAACCAGGGAGATTCTTGACCATTCAGCCATACAGTGCTTACACATATACACACCACATGTGTGTGTGTATGTGTGTGTATTTATTTATATATTTATTTATTTATTTATTTTTGATTATCATTATTATTATTATTATTATTATTATTATTATTATTTTATGTTTGACTTTTGTTTTGCATTTGTACAAGTTGGATCCAAGTCTCACCCAGAGACCTCAAGAGACAACAAGTTAGAAGTTCATGTAGGTGTTATGCCTAGGGTACCATATATTTGGATTTGTACAGTTTTGTTCAAGTGAATGTTTAAGAAACCATAAGAAAATTATGTTTGCTTTAAAATTTGAGATCACATAGACAGTATTTTACGTAGGATATGGGCAGTTCCCATGAGCACTATCTTTTGGACTTCAGCCATTTTGGGGTTTCCTGGTATCTGAGCTAGGTAGTAATCAGCCCGTTTCGCTGTCATTCCCAGGGCACCTATGACAATAGGTATTGTTTTCGTCTTCAGATTCCACATTTTGCTAATTTCTATTTCAAGATCTTTATATTTGCTCAGTTTTTGGTAGGTCTTGACAGATACGTTTATATCAATTGGGACAGTCATATCAATGAGGAGGCATGATTTTTGTCTGAAGTCTTTCAGTATGATGTCTGGCCTATTTGCGTCTATCTTTCTGTCAGTTTGAATGGTGAAGTTCCAGAGGAGTGCAATGTGATCATTTTCAAGTACTGGGGGTGGTTTGTGTTCCCACCAGTTTTTATCATGGGGCAAGTCCAGGTTTTTGCATATTACCCAGTGAATATATTGTGCAGCTCTATCATGCCTGTTGAGATACTCTGTAGGCGCAAGCAGACTGCACATGGAGACAACATGATCGATGGTCTCATTTTGTTGTTGGCATATACGACATAATGGGGAGCTGCCGTTCTTTAATATGTTGGCCTGGTAGTTCTTTGTAGGTAGGCATTGATCTTGGGCTGCTATGATAAACCCCTCTGTTTCTGATTTCAATCCGGAGGCCATTAACCATTGGTGGGTAAGGGCTTTGTCAATATCTGCATTATTCGCTCTCTTTGGGTATTTGCCATTGAGAGGTTTTCCATGCCATTTTTCAGTCATAATAGCTAAGGCAGCAATTTTAGCACGGGTTTTCAAGCGCTTAGCTTTTTCTGTAGGTGTTTCTAGTTCGTCTAATTCTTGAATTTGTTGCAATTGGAATTCACTTAGATATTCCTTTGCCTGTTTTGTTACTGAGTAAGATGCTTTCTTGCTTTCATATTTTAAGACAAGTTTTAGCATCCAGTCCTCAGAGTTTTTCATATAGGTGTCTAGGCCAATTGTGGCTACCTTCATTGATAATGCCAGCTGTAGTAGTCCTCGACCTCCCTCTTTTCTTGGCAGATAAAGACGTTCTATATCTGCCTTAGGGTGGTGCATTCTATGCATTGTCAACAGTTTTCGTATTTTTCTGTCAACATTACATATTTCAGTAATTGACCAGTTAACGATGTTGAAACTGTAAGTCACGACTGGTATGGCTAGAGCATTGATCGCTTCGATCCTGTTTCTCGCGTTCAGCTCTGTCTTCAGTATTGCTCTCACCCTGCGATAACATTCTCTTCTGATCCTTTCCCTCATCACTGAGTGCTTGATATTGTCCCCTTCAATTACCCCTAGGTATTTGTAGCTCTCCGCTGGTTCTAACTCTTTTATGACATTTTGCTGGTCAAGGTTCACATTAGATGTATTTGTCATTTTTCCTTTGATAAAGATAGCTTTTGCACATTTATCAAGGCCAAATTGCATCCTGATGTCATCACTGAATTGTTTAACAATCGCTAGTAGGCCTTTGAGTTGTTGGTCATTTTTTGCAAAGAGCTTTAAATCATCCATGTAAATGAGATGATTTATATTTTTATCAAATATTTTATAACCATACTGTGCATCATTGAGCAATTTTGAGAGCGGTATTAGGGCTAGACAGAAGAGGAGTGGTGATAGTGAGTCACCCTGGAAAATGCCACATGAAATTCTTACATCTCCAGCATTTAGAGATTCATTGTCATTGTTCAACATCAGTGTGGTTCTCCATGATCTCATACTTACAGATAAAAAGTTTCGCAGAGTAGGAGCTATTTTATACATTTCCAGACATTTCCTAATCCAGCTATGTGGTAGGCTATCAAAGGCCTTTTTATAGTCTATCCAGGCTATTGACAAGTTTTTGTGTCGCTTGTGACAATCTTCTAAGATCATCTTATTGATGAGTAGCTGATCTTTACAACCATAAGATCCACGTTTACATCCCTTTTGCTCATTAGGGAATATGCTACTTTCTATTAAAAAACTATAGGTGTACTCGGTTAGGACAGATGTTAGCGTCTTATACATTGTTGTTAAGCAGGTTATGGGGCGATAATTTTTTGGTTCGTTTGTTTCCTCATTTTTTGGAAGCAGGAATGTTAAACCATTAACTAGCCAAGAGGGCATCAAACTAGGATTTTGCAAAACATCGTTGTAAAGTTTTGTTAGCAGTTCATGGCTTTCTGGGAAGGCATTCAACCAGAAGTTAGGAATTTTATCCTTTCCTGGAGACTTCCATTTGCTTGACCTCCTGAGAGCAGATCTTATATCTTCTACCCTGACCCCCTCCCACTTTTGCTCCTCTAAGGAGTCTAGGTCTGTAGCTATTCTATCAATCCAAGGGGCCTTTTCATTGTGTGTTTTATCTTCTGCCCAGATTTTATTCCAAAATTCTTGCACTTCTTCTTTTGATGGGACAGACTTTATTGTTACTGGTGTTTTCCCTATCTTCCTGTAGAAATTTTTGGGGTTATTTTTGAACATGTTATTATCTCGGAAGAATTTAACACGCTTTTCATACCTTGCTATGTTATTATTATTATTATTATTATTATTATTATTATTATTACTATTATTATTATTATTATTATTATTATTACTATTATTATTATTATTATTATTACTACTACTATTATTATTATTATTATTATTATTATTATTATTATTAAGGTGGTGAGCTGGCAGGATTTTTAGCACACTAGGCAAATTGCTTAGCAGCATTTCACCCATCACTACGTTCTGAGTTCAAATTCCGTTGAGGCTGACATTGCCTTTCTTTCTTTCAGGGTCAATAAATTAAGTACCAGTTCCATACTGGGTTCAATCTCTTCGACTACTCCTCCCCCAAAATTTCAGGCCTTGTGCCTATGATAGAAAGGATTATCATCATCATCATCATTATTATTTTTATTATTATTATTATTATTATTATTATTATTATTATTATTATTATTATTATTATTATTATTATTCAAAATGGTTTGATTCAGCTCCAAGCAACTTAACTGTGCCTGATAAGCTATGTTTCTGTAAGAAGCCTATGAGACTTTATATCACATGGTACTGAATCAAACTATTTTAGATAATAACATAACTCCTATGAAATGTGTTGAATGCCTCGTTCTTTCCTTTGTCCACTCACCCATATATATATATATATATATATATATATATATATATACATACACACACACACACACACACACACATATATATATATATATATATATATATATATATATAGATAGATAGATAGATATATACATACATACATAAATGCAAATGTTATGTGTATATATACATATATCTTTTATCTGTTTCAGTCATGAGACTGCAACAATGCTGGGGCACTGCCTTGCAGAATTTGTTTTTTAGTCAAATGAATCAACCCCAGGGAACATAAACACACCAATGCCACACACACACACACACACACACACACACACACACACACACACACACACACATGCACACACACACACACACAAGTAGAGCTTTTTTTCAGTTTTTGTCTACCAAATCCACTCACAAGGCTTTGGTCAGCCTGAGATTATAGAAGACGCTTGCCCAAGGTGCCACACAGTGGGACTGAACCCAGACCATGTGGTTGGAAAGCAAACTTCTTACCACACAACCATGCTTGCACCTATATAATCTTTGTCTTCAATAGCTGACACTAAACGTATGCCCATTTGTTACCTTTGTTTCATATTGATTTAACCTTTCTCAAGAGTTTCATCATTAATACAATGTGACATAGTATTCTAGTGACACATGACAATATTTTAATCAAATATTATTATTTATAAGATATAACTGTTTGTGGGGAAATATATCCCTCACATATGATTTCCTTGTGACTGTATTACTACAGGCTGTCAAACTATTTATGAGTAAATGAAACATTTGTCTATTTTGTGGAAGACAATGAGTCTGTATACATATATATCAACAAATATGCATAAGCATATCTACATACAGTTGTATGTGTGCAAGAATTCTAAAAATAAATATTCAAACTGCCTTGTATAAAAATTTTAATTTCTACCAAAATTTTTTTCTTTTTATTATTTTGATGATTTTTTTTTCTATCCCAACATGAAGGGCAATCCACAATCACCTCTTTGGCTATTGTGGGGAAGTTGTGCAATTTGATGGTATTTGATGAGAATTCATGAATGAATGCAAATATATAGACAGAAAGACATGAATACAGGGTCAAAGGCTACTCTGATGTGTTGTAGTTCTTTGTAAGATAGAATGTAGCATGTTGTTTTAATTTACAACATAATGAGAAATGGCCAAATGCAGACAGTTAGATTTGACAGATATAACATATTTGTAAGCAAAGGAAATAAATGTGAAGGAGATGTGAAACTGAGTGTAGTGTTTTTTAATAGGAAAAGTATGATATCCAGAAAATGCTATGAAGCAAAGTCGATTCTAAGAATCTTTTAATGAAGGCCCCATCTGTTGGTACTACATGTGTGAATGTATGTGGGTGTGTGTGTGTGTACAGCTATATCAATCACCATACATAAATATACATATAAATTTGTGTGCGTGTGAGTACGTGTGTGTGTGTGTGTGTGTGTGTGTGTGTGTGTGTGTGTGTGTGTGTGTGTGTGTGTGTGTGTGTGTGTGTAGTAAACATCATCAACCCCAGTGACACCCTCAATATGGGCAGAGAAATGACTTCATGTCAGGGTTTACATTATTGTGAAAATTCTTAGCTGTGTACTTCTGGATTGTAAGGGCTATGAGAGAGAGAGAGCTGAATCTATTTGAATATGACTGCTCTCCTCACTGGTAATCCACTGAATCCATAGCTTGATCACCATGCCCAGCATCTTGAAGTAGATTGTGGCATTGGTCCGAAGACCCTGCAGAAAGAAGTGAAGCATCATGACATAGCACTTATTACTCATAACCATCAGGACGATGGGAGTTTGCTTATGCATCATCATGAATACATCTTCTTTGGCATTAGCAGAGAGCCATGTGTCACTCCTCCTGATGGCCTTCTGGCCCTGGGTGAAGATCTTCAAACTGAAGAAGTATCTGAGCAAGGCGGCTTTCTCAGAATGCTTAAAGTTGTTCCTTAAATGCTTTGACCCAATCGTATGGTTCTCTTGTGCCTTGCTAGATATGAACTCCACTCTCTTGTTCTTGTAGGATATTTTCATGCATCACATGTCTTATATTATAATGGATTCCACCATCAAAAGTTGCTTGGTGACAGGATACCTAGATCTGCTGCGACTGTCATTGACCATATCCTTGACATGATGGGTGAATTTGATCATCCTGATTTTGTCAACCATCTTGGAGTGGCTTTCCCTTAGTTACAGATAACAGTTACCGACTATATGTTTCCCACCATATGTTTCCAGCTTTTTTCAAACGCTAAAAGGAAAAAAACAGTTACAGACAGGAGGAAGACAATCTCTGAGTCACTGTTGTTGATGTCTACAACCATATGTATATTGAACCTTTTCATTTCCTGTGTCAGACTGGAATCTGCCATATTCCTACTGTATATAAAATGGAAACAGAAACGAGGAAATTAAAATTTCAGTACAGCTGCATACCTTAGGGTATCTTCCATTTATAGCGCCCTATTGTGTTTGCAAATATCTGCCGTACTCTATACACATATTCACACACAATTATATAAACATATATACACGCTTGTGCATATATAATGCATTATTTGTTTTAGATGCTCATATACCGCAATATTTACATACAAATGCACAAATATTAAGATATACAACAAGCAATTTAAATGGACATATAGACGATAGCATTTACATATACATATATATATATATATATATATATATATACAAACACACACACACAAGAATACACATAATTATATGTAATGTGCATGAACATATTTATACATTTGAACATAAATCTAACCAAATACTCATCTACAAAAATATATATATGTGTATGTATGTGTATTTGTATATACACACACACACACATATATATATATATATATATATATATATATATATATATATATATATATATATATATATATATATATATACACACACACACACACACACATATATATCTATATATATCATTGTCATCATCATCATCGTCGTTTAGCACCCGCTTTTCATGCTGCCATGGGCTGCACGATTTGACTGAGGGCTGGCAAGCCAGAAGGCTGCACTGAGGATTTATATATATATATATATATATATGTATATATATATATATATATATATATATATATATATATATATATATATATATATATATATATATATATATATATATATATGTGGAGAATGGAGCAACAAATACGAGAAGAAGCAGTTCTGTTGGGCTAGTTAGCCGTTGTTTTATTGTGTAGAGGTTATGTAATGAGTCATTGTGGAGGTTGAGGTTATATATATATATATATATATATATATATATATATATATATATATATATATATATATATATATATATATATATATATATATATATATATATATATATATATATATATATATGTATATATATATGTATATATATATATATATACACACACATATATATATATCTTACATCTTGGGAGGGTCATTATGCCATCATAGTAAATACACGGACACGTTCAATATCACTTCTTTATTGTTAGTCAGTTGCTTAAAAATCTAACCAACTAACTAATTGATCCTTTGTTCAATGTGTTGATTAAACAATCAAACAGTTGTTTGTTTGTTAAAGTCCTTTCATCACTATTTGCAACCTCATCAATGCTTCTTGACCCTTCCATGATGCAACAAGATTTGTTTCAAGATACAAATTTCCATCAAGAACCTTGAAAGCCAAATAGAAAAACAAAGTATACCTAGATACATGCATAAATACATACATATATATACATACATACATATAGATATATATATACATACATATATATATATGTATATTTATATATATATATGTATATATATATATATGTTTATATATATGTATATATATAAGTATACATATATATAAATATATATATATGTATGTTTATATATATATATGTATATGCATATATATACATATATATGCATATATATATATATATATATATATATATATATAGATAGATAGATAGATAGATAGATAGATAGATAGATAGATAGATAGATAGATAGATAAATACAAACATATTTATATATATACATGCATATATATATATGTGTGTGTGTGTGTGTGTGTGTGTGTGTGTGTGTGTGTGTGTGTGTGTGTGTGTGTGTGTGTGTGTGTGTGTGTGTGTGTGTGTGTATCATCATCATCAACTTCAATATCAGTATAGATCCATTGGCTATTTTGGCATGAGTTCAACAGTTCAACAGGATTCACTGGGTTAGATGATCATAACTTGCTGCAATGTCTCAATTTGGACATGGTTTCTACTGATGGATGCCCTTCGTAACTTCAACCCCAGTGCCAAGAGTATTGCATGCATTTTATCATGGCACCAGCTCTAAAGAGGTTACTTTTCCACTGACAAGACAAAAGAACACATTCTTAACCCTTATATTGTCATGGCTCAACAGAAGCTACCAACCACTTACAGGATATCCTGGGTGCTTTTTGTATCACCAGTATTGTTAGGGTCACCTTGTAGCTTGTGTGGTGACAGGACATCTCAATGATGACCAGAACAGATTTATTGTTATAAGAGGATGGTAGTGGAGAGAATAAAAGTGGGACCAATGCTGGGAGGGTATAATGGGAAGAGCAATGTCAAGCTTTACTGTGAAGGAGAATGGAAACAAAGTAGTAATTGTGATGGAGTGAGTTGAGAAGGTGAACCCAGCAATGAGATGGGTCAGCCTCTTTATATTTATGTGTGTGTGTGTCGTAGGTGAAGAAATTGTGCATTCAAACAGAAGTGCTTGAACTCCAAGAAATTCATTTTGTTAAAAACATTTCCATGCATTGATTTGGTTCTTACTTTTTCGTGTCAATCAATCATTTGATCAATTACTGGATCAACCAATCAGGTATTTTATCAGAATATTTTTGAAAGAAAATACTCATTGAATAATTGATTAGTTAATTAGTTGACTAGTAGAATGGAAATCGTAAAATATATGAAATATTCATACCATTATATGATTTTTCATTCCACTAGTTAACTAATTAACTAATCAACCATTTGATGAATCATTTGTGTTGAAAGTATTATGACTAATGTGGTGATTGGCTGATCCATCAATTGATCAAAAAATTAATTTTATTTAAAATGTACAATACAATCAATATGTCTGTTCATTTTATTTTCAGTAAACTGTACTTCGCAAAGTGCAAACAATTCTGTTCCAATACACAACTCCACATCAAAATTCTTGCAAATGATATTCAAAGATGTGTGTGTGTGTGTGTGTGTGAGTCTGTGTCTGTGTGTTTGTGTATGTGTCTGTGTCTGTGTGTTTGTGTGTGTGTGTGTGTGTGAGTGTGTCTGTGTGTGTGTATGTATGTGTGTATGTAAATATATATATATATATATATATATATATATATATATATATATATATATATATATATATATATATATATATGGTTATAAGAGGAACATACTAAAACATCCACAATGTGCATTATAGGTCTACACCTAGATGATATACCTAGATGATATCCTTTCTAAATATGGATAGATATTTCTAAACCCCTACAACCACCACTATCGATAATCAAACAACAACATAACCCAGAGAACCTTAATAACTTCTTCTAACAAAGGAATATTCAATCAAGCAGCACCATTTTACTACAAAGCCTGAAAGTTGGTGGATTCAAGTCTATACATAAAGCCCTTTCAAATAAACACTAAACAAGGAGAAAGAGTAAAAGAAGCATCAGCTGGTTTGATTTATTCTTCAGCCTAATCATAGCATCAAGTGTAGCTTACAACTTCCTAGTATTAATCAAGAAATATTTTACAACAGAAAATATCACAAACTATTTACAGAAACAATACTGAAGTTGGAGCAGACAGTCATTGAACAACAATGTACAAAGGACATATAATTCATAGTGCAAACTCATGCAACTTCACAAAACAAGAACACGCCCTTTACTAAATAACTGCCTTCAAATACAGTCTAATTAGCAACAGTATCACAAAGCGGACAAACTAAAAAGATGTCATAAGTGCTATGAGTAGAATATTCAAAGACAGATAGAAACAACAAACATACACATTTTGGACTATAAACAGAAGGAATACTACATCTCTGTCTAAGTACATCTGGGAGTTAAATGAAAATAGTATATTCACAACCATAAAAATAATTGATTGCACATCACCATTACATAACTGGTTCTTGTATTTATCCTTAAGAAAGATACAAAATAGTCAAACAAAAATACACATTCACTAAACAACACAAATTAAGTTTTATCACAAGTCAGATACCATAATAAATTCACTTTTAAAAAATTCTCCAAATTCAAAACAAAATAAAGCAACAGTCCTTCATTCCTAGTTTCAAAAAAATTGATAGTTGAAAGAATCAAACCCCAAACTGCTAACTCAAGTTAAACATGTAGTACACCTAATGTATACATACAAAAAGACAATAAAATGTAACTTGATCAAAACATACCAAACTATATATATCATCATTTAATATCTGGCATATACATATATACATAAATGTGTGTGTGTGTGTGTGTTTGTATGTAATGTAATGCATTAATACAACAGATAAGAGCAAGCATTGAAAAAATAACAAACAATTTATAATCAATAGACAAGCCAAATGAAAAACAAAACACATAGACACAACTGTTCAAGCGATATTTAATATTGATCAAAACAAAAGGTTAAAAAATACATTAGCAATGTCACCTGCAAAGATCAATCGCCATGAATACTAATATCAATATGTGACACTCTCAATTTCTTCCATTATAGCATACTGCTTTTTGAGGAAACAAAGTGACTTGACCAATAGACAAGCATCCACTTTAACAAAAGCATAAAGCAACATCATATTTCTTCCCCAAAAGAAGTCTTCAAACCCTTCGGTCTTTATGAAATCAAAATTCAAAATGGATATTAGCAATGATATTCCAACCATGAATATTAATAATACTACAATATGAGACACTCCCAAGCTCGTCTTATTCCTCCTAATGAAATAAATTTAACCAGAAAACAAACAACTTTCATTAGTTTAACGGATAAATTCACATTTATAGCTATAACTCAATGAAACCAAATAAAACAATGCAAACAACCAAACACATCTCTCACCAACAAAATGCATACGAACAATCCTTTAAGCCTTTGATGGAAACAAAAATTTGAAATACACTTGAAAAAGAAATCTATCATAAATATTAGGAAATATTATCAATCACAGACTTCCTTGTAATCAAAGAAACAAACTTGACCAACAAGCAAGCAGAATTTATTTGATTAACACAAAATTTCAACAAACAAGCAATGCAAAAATAATGAAGGAAAACAAGTAACATCACCAATAGATTCAAGGAAAGTAAATATTAAGCGTCAAAAAGTAACCATTCAGGAGAGACAAAAATAACAGCCAAAAATAGACATGAGGAAAAAAACCACAGCCAGAAAAATATTATGAAAAAGGATTCTGAGTTGTAGCAGCTGTTAACTGATGATCACAGCAAAATGAAGCTCTCTGTACATGATAAGCATTCAGTTTAAATAAATAGATAAAAATGGAGTGAGGTGTAACTGATTACCCTTCATTCCTTCACTGGACAGGAAGCAACATCTAAATGCATATGCATATATATATATATATATATATATATATATATATATATATATATATATATATATTATCCAAAATGTACAGTATATATCCATCACAATTGATCTTACCAAGTGGTTTCGTGCTAGGAATACAATGGAGTGTTAGGTAACAATTTGATTATATAACCTTATGCTCATCAGAGTTAGTGAATATGGAAAGGAATAAGGCAGCTGCTCTCTATTGTTGGAGGTGAATATATATATATGAAGTGTATGGTCTAGTGGTTAGGGTATTGCACTCACAAACTACTAGATCATGGGTTCAATTCCTAGACCAACAAAACACTTCATTTCCAGTCCACTCAGCTGTAACTCTGTGATGGAATAGCCTTCTAATTGGGTGTACGTTGCCTAGCCAGCATGACAGCGTTATTGTGAAGCTAAGACAATGCAAAGTGCATTGTAACCAGCAATGTACCATAGCATCCTATAATCTGGTTAATACTGTGATACTGTGATATATATAAATGTATGTATATTTATATTTAGTGTTCTTAAGCAAGGCACATCATTTCATGTTAATCTACTCAGCTGAAAATGAGTAAAAGACAAGTGGTGGGGCAAGCCCTCCAGTTCTCACATCTTCACTGTTCTGCTGGCATAAGGATGGCAAGTCCAAGAAGGTCTGCTCATAACCACAAAGACACCTAAAAAAGTAGCAGAAGTATGGTACAAGGGACAAATTCATGCTCATTTTCAAGTTATTGCTGCAGCATATAAACATATATATATATATATATATATATATATATATATATATATATATATATTACATGTAAATATGTATACAATAATGACACATATATTTATACATATATATATATATATATATATATATATATATATATATATATATATATATATATATATATACCATATATATACATATATATATATATATATATATATATATATATATATATATATATATACCATATATATACATATATGTATGATAATGATATATATATATATATATATATATATATATATATATATATATATACATATATATATATGCACACAAACACATAAATATATTCCTTTTTTTTTCTCTTTTTTATTGGTTTCAGTCATTTGACTGTGGCCATGCTGGAGCACCACCTTTAGTTGAACAAATCGACCCCCAGGACTTATTCTTTGTAAGCTTAGTACTTACTCTATCAGACCCTTTGGCCAAACCACTAAGTTTCTGGGTCGTAAACACACCAGCATCGGTTGTCATGTGGTGGGGCAAACAAAGACACATGTACATATATTTATATACGTATATATATATATATATATATATATATATATATATATATATATATATATATGTATGTATATCCAGCCGTCACATTATCAGTGTTTTAATATTATTTAACATAATGAGCTTTAGGTACAAATTATTTTTGTCTTCTGGGTTGGTTATATGAGCTTACTTTTAAGCTAAATGGTTTTGTTGTCTTGTGTGCTGTGGGAATTCACAAGAGCATGCTTATGTTTTTGTTTTTTGTCATTATATCTAGTAATTTCTGAACAGCATCTAAATATATATATTTTTGATACAGATGACATCATTGGATTGAATGGTATTACTTGTTGTCAAAACCATAATGATTTCCAATCGAGTAGCTGATGGTGGGTGTCTATGTTTATTTAGATTGTTACTGTAGTGGTGTTTAGGTGGTTGTCTGTATATTGTTTTTATTTTTGTACACTGGTCTATTTTCATACAATCCTCTTTTTTTGGTTTATTCCTTTACGTTTTTTTTTTTTTTCTGTCAGGAATTTAGAGGTTCCCATATTCATGGAGTTAGGTATTTACATTATATGTATGTATGTATGTATGTATGTATGTATGTATGTATGTATGTATGTATATGTGCCTGTGTGTATGTTTCTATCTATTTATCTTACTTTCTACTTATGTCTCTATTAACACTGCAAAAAATGCAGTGTTTATGTTCATATCCAGTAACTTGGTGAGATTACAAAATGAATTCATTCAAACAAGTATCAGATTTAAAATAAAAAGTACTGGGGTTGATATGATTCCCTAAAAATCC
>NC_142931.1:44031518-44051518 GCF_046866305.1 Octopus bimaculoides | reverse complement strand
ATAGATTCTATTTATCTATCTTATTTTTTTTTTCATTTCTGTTCTATATGTTTTATTTATTTACTTATCTATACACTTATTATGATTATTATTATTATCATTATTATTATTATTATTATTATTATTATTATTAGTAGTAGTAGTAGTAGTAGTAGTAGTAGTAGTAGTAGAGGTAGTAGTAGTAGTAGTAGTAGAGGTAGTAGTAGTAGTAGTAGAAGAAGAAGAAAGGATAATTATTATTATTTTTGCCTTTGCACAGCTTCTAATGCAAGAGATGTACTACAGTGTCAGCTGTTCACTACCAGTGAACTACGGTAACACCTCTTATTTTTCAAGCACTTTCCGGAGTATTCGAGCGGTTCCAAGCAGTGCTGCTTTCTGCAAGTGCTCCACCCTTATTGCAGCTCCTATTTGTTCCATGTACTTCTCAAGATTTTTATTTACTGTTCCCAGGGCTCCGACAATTATTGGTACTACTGCTACCTTTTCCATCGACCACAACTGCTTAACCTCCCAAGCTAACCTGTCATATCTATCGACTTTTCTTTCTTCCTTATCGCATACCTTGTTGTCAGCTGGGCATGCTATATCTATGATCCAGCATAGTTTGCTCTCTTTCTCAAATATGAATATGTCTGGTTTCCTATTCCTCATGGTCATACTGAATCATAAAATACCATAGGATCTTTGCATTATCATTTTCGATGATGCTATTATTATTATTATTATTATTATTATTATTATTATTATCATTAAGGCAGCAAGCTGCCAGAATCATTGGCAACCAGGTAAAATGCTTTGCATCATTTCATCCATCTTTACGTTCTAAGTTCAAATTCTGCCAAGGTCAACTTTGCCTTTCACTCTTTCAGGGTCAACAAAATAAGTAACCAGCTGAGCACTAGAGTGCAACTGATTATGTCACTTCCCCAAATTTTAGGCATTGTGCCTATAGTGGAAAGGATTATCATTATTATTTTACTTCTCAGAGCTCTCAGTCTCACTCAGTCTGATTGATTTTGTGAGAGCAGACAGCAGCCTGTTGTCAGAGGTCTCACAATTATTATTATCATTATTATTATTATTATTATTATTATTATTATTATTATTATTATTATTATTATTACTGAGTGTGTGAGTAGCACATATCATCAAAATGATGCTGGGGTATAAATAAATGAAGACCAATATAGGTATCATGACTACCCATCTCTCAAAACTGCTGACCTTGTGCCAAAATTTGGAATCATTGTTGTTGTTGTAGTTGTTGTTGTTGTTAACAACAACAACTACAATAATAATAATAATAATAATAATAATAATAATAATAATAATAATAATAATAATAATAATAATAATAATAATGACAATGAATAAGCTTGGAGAAAATATCTTTCAGCATTATTTCCTCTCTTTACATTCTGAATTCAAATCTCACCAAGGCCAACTTGACTTTGCATTCTTCCAAAGTTGGTAAAATAAAGCATCAATTAAGTGTTGGGATTGATGTATCTAACTATCTTTTTTCCCCACAAGTTTCTGGCTTTGTATCTATATTAGAAACATTTGGTATTCCATAAGTTGAGATGTATAAGTCTCAACTATGTCATATTTGCAGGACATCCATTTTATATGAGATATTCTAAGTCTCAACCGGCGACTTCATGAAAGAGCAAGTTAGATGTTTCAATGTCTTACTGTGGATGGTATTCATTTGCAGTAACAATTTATTTCAAGGAAAAGGAACCAAATTCTAAGAATTAAGATATGTTAAAAGTTTGTTTTAATATAGTCAATTTTAAAAGATCCAGCATTCTCAGATTGACTGTGTTTTAGGATATGAGCTGTACCTATGAGAACAATATTTTTGTAGTTCTGTAATATGGTAGTAATTGATATGAGGAAGATTTAGCTGTTTATTTTAGCATTATGATTAACTGCATAGAAGTTACTCTGTTCTTAACAACTCCTACATGGAGGTATGGGTCTGGGAACAGAACTGACTTCTTTGTCTAGGCACAGAATTGATCAGTCTTAGTTTTCTTTCTCTCTTTCTGCTGGATCAGTATCATTGAACTTTGGCTGTCTTTGCCTTCAGGGTCAACATTATTTTTGCCATTACACAGTGACTACAGTGATCAGTAAATAACTAAAAACTTCAATATTTAGGAAACCACAAGAGATGAATGAAGATAATACCCTCTCAGTGGTTGGGGACATCACTAAACCACTGCACAGCTTCTGTTGTCTAACTGAAAAGCAGAGAACATATGTAAATAGGCTGAGATCAAGGCACAGTACACCAGCAGCTAACCTACATCAACAAGGATGTCATGGATTCCTATATGAGCAACATGTAGAGTATCCCCACAAAACACAGACCACCATGAGTGGTATTGTCCAGCCACTTTGATCCCTGTAAGGATATGACACAATCCAAGACACACATCAGCCAGACTTCATTTGTAAATTTTAAAGTAATCCCCACTTTGTAACTATTTGCATGCATTTTATCTTAGAGAGTTTACTGTTTTGTAAATTTATTGTATCATCCTTTAAGTAACATGTGGTAATGACTTTTGTTGAAAACAAACAAAATTTCAAAATATCAAATTTTATTTTACCTGGTTTAAGTTACTTAAATTCTTCCCCCCCCCCCCTTTTCAATCCTGACTTAATACAATGTTTGCTTTTAACATGCTCTAAGGTAAATTAATTGGGACTTGACAATAATTACAACTAGAAGCACCCTTTCTGATTCTAACTCACCATTTATAAATAAATCTATACTTAATTATCTAAACAGGTAAAAATGGAGATTTTTGCAAGTTGCAACTTAAATGAGGTTTTTCCATTAAAAGAATCATCAGCCATTTATTTAAAGACTAGCTTTCTTTGATGATGTTCAGAGTTTAAATTGCAATTAGTGTCTCAATTACCATATGACCAAAACTATTCCCATTAACTGCAGAGGTTTAATGACATTTACAGCCATTAGAAAATAACACAAATACCTTTAGAATACACCCACATATAAAAAAAAAATGTTAATCTGCACATGATGTTCTAATGTTCATCTAGATTGCATTAGATAACATGTGCATGTGCTCGCTCTCTCTCTCTCTCTCTCTCTCTCTCTCTCTCTCTCTCTCTCTCTCTCTCTCTCTCTCTCTCTCGCTCTCTCTCCTTTACACTGTAATTATGTCAAAACTTCAAAGTACTTGATACTTAAAATATTTTATATATGATACACACACACACACCCACACACATATTATATATTATATAATTTGTTGGTGTATGTGTGCATATGTTTGTGAGTGTACATACATGTGAGTATGAGTATATGTATGTATGTATGTATATACATATATACAGATATATATATAAATGCATGTATATATGTATTTATGTATATGTACATACATATATGTGTGTGTGTGTACTTTTTTATATATGTGTGTGTACAGTTAGATGTATGACTGCTACTGACGAATTTAAGCCCTATGATGAGTACGATCAACCAGTCTACTTCCTGCAAAATGGTATAGTTACTACTGTTCTTGGTAGTATTACCGATTATGATATACAGAGCAAATGTAATCAAAAGTATGATAAACACAAGATACAATTTTTATGCAATTTCTTCCCTCTGCACGATTTGCCATGGTGGCAATTTGCATCAAATGCTGTTGAGCAATGGGATGCAGATCTACAACAGTTTTTTAGTTCTTATATTGACACGGTCTGTAACATTATAATGTAATGAAGTGTTCTTCTGAAGAACTGTTGTACATTTGCATCCAATTGCATGACAAATACCTACTGCAGAGCATGTAAATAGCCACAATGCAAAATAGGCATAGGTTACAAATGGTATATGCTGTATCTTTTGCTTATCATACTTCTACCTATCTATCTATCTATCTATCTATCTATCTATCTATCTATCATTCAGTCTATATATCTATATCTATACACACAAATACACACACACACACACACACACACACACACACACACACACACACACACACACAGCACATAGATCATCAGGCTCACAATCATAAGGTAGTGAGTTTGATTCTCAGACCAGGCTGTGCGTTGTGTTCTTGAGCAAGACAATTTATTTCACGTTGCTCCAGTTAACTCAGCTGTAGAAATGAGTTGTGACATCACTGGGGCCAAGCTGTATTGGCATTTGCCTTTCCCTTGGATAACATCGGTGGCATGGAGAGGGGCGGCTGGTATGCATGGATGACTGCTGGTCTTCCTTAAACAACCTTACCCAGACTTGTGCTTCAGAAGGTAACATTCTAGGTACAATCCCATGGTCATTCATGATGGAAGGGGGTCTTTACCCTTTAACTTATACATATACACACACACAAACACATATATATATATATAAATAAATATTTCTCTAATCCATGTCAGCATGGAAAATGGAGGTCAAATGATGATGATGAAGATATATATATATATATATATATATATATATATGTATATATATATACAAGTTAAACAAGATGATGATGATGATATAGCATGAGCAAATGTTAGAGAATTTTACTTTGCATTTGTATGGTTCTGGGTTCAATTTAGTAGAATGTCATCATGAGCAAATATCCTTGTGAGTGTATCTGAGCAGACAGAAGGGGTATCAGAAGTCCATCAGATGGATTATCCCACTAAATTAATGGCCCACTCTCTCTATCTCTCTCTCTCTCTCTCTCTCTCTCTCTCTCTGTCTCTCTGTCTCTCTCTCTCTCTCTCTCTCTCTCTCTCTCTCTCTCTCTCTCTCTCTCTCTCTCTTTCTCTCTCTCTCTCTCTATCTATCTATCTATCTATCTATCTCCCTCTATTTCTTCACACAATGTCAGACTGATCTAATTTCACTTGAGAATTATGTCAAAGGTGCAAATTTTCGAGAAATTTTCAGCCATTTACAATCTAATTCAATGAGCAAGCAATTCAGGTGACTGAACAATTGAATAATTCATCAATAAATTTGATGCAGATCCATCTGTGTGTGTGTGTGTACATACGTGTGTGTGTGTGTGTGTGTACATACGTGTGTGTGTGTGTGTGTGTGTGTGTGTGTGTGTGTGTGTGTGTGCACGTGCATGCATCCGTGTGTGTCTGTGCATCTGTGTATGTGCATGTATCTGTAGGATCAGAGTCTTAACAACTGTCTCAATCAGTCTAAATGTTTCATTTGTCCCAGCAGGATGATATATTTGTGCTCTGGTTTTGCCTTGTACCATATATAATTGCTGACGTTTAGGTGTTTAATTATCTATCCCTGCATTAAAATTACTCTTTCCACCTCAGAAGACCAACATATTTGCACCATGGTTTTGTCATGTATTGTCAATGACAGTTGATATATTTTATATTAGATTCGTCATACACACACATACATACACACACATACATACACACACATACATACACACACATACATACACACACATACATACACACACATGCACATGCACACATATTATGTAACCACCATCATGCTGATATATTA
The DNA here is from genome assembly GCF_046866305.1 of Octopus bimaculoides. Taxonomy (NCBI): domain Eukaryota; kingdom Metazoa; phylum Mollusca; class Cephalopoda; order Octopoda; family Octopodidae; genus Octopus; species Octopus bimaculoides. Next base: position 44,045,982 of record NC_142931.1, on the reverse strand, counting down.
AATTTTGTCCTATACTCCGTGTGATGATCAGTATATAATTGCCTATCCCACAGTAGAATCATCATACAAGTGCACATACACACACATACACACACACATGCACACATATGCACACACACACACACACACACACACACTCACGCACACACATTCTCACACACTCACACACACACACTCACACACTCACACACATATACAGATATCCATCATTAATTTGATACAATTATTCAACCATGAGAAAGGCAAGCAGCTGTAATATAATAGGAATCAGATATGTGACAATGGCTAAGTGAAGTTTTATAGTATTGTTATGTAAATAGAAGCTTTCATACTATCAATGTTCTTTCTTTCTTTTTTGTTGTTGTTATTATGCTCAGTATGTGATTATACATGCAATGTATTAGATAATGCATAGTATAGACATGGCTGAGTAGTTAAGAAATTTGCTTTGTGCCTGATGAAAAATCAAAGGTTATAAGCAGATGCTGGAGATAGCAGGCATAGCTAAGACAATGGAAAACTCTACTTTGATGTTTTACTGGAATTACTAGAATACTTCATCAGTGAGCAAGGCTGATGCACTGTAAAGCTGTTGAGAAGAAGGCTCTCTAGCAGTGCATATACTCTCTTGATGATCCTTAAAGCCAACTGACACCTGGTATGCAGAGTTTTCAACTGACTTCACTTGCATGAGCAAGCTGTTTCCGAGTGTTTTCTGAGTTCATGTTTTGTCAGAGCTAACTCTGCTTTTATAATTTTAGGGTTGATAAAATTACTACTGATACCATAACTGGTCCATATCTGTTATCATAGTCTTGGATCGATCTAAACCCTGTGAGTGAAGTTCAGCTGATGGAAATTAAACTATGTGGATGCTTGTTGGATGTATTGTAACATGTGATTCAAAGTTTTAGTTTCGTCACATGCAAGGTTCATACTGAACCTGCCTTAGGAGTATGTTAAAGATACACTGTGAAGTCCTATTGATCCAAATAACTCTTAACTCAGACATTGAAACCAATGCAAGATTCATTGTCATCCTTAGCTTCAATCTTATCCTCATGAGCATAGTTAGGAATTGTTTAAAATAAATATACTTAAATTAATAAGTATGATGTGTTGATGCTTAAAGAATTCAATTTCTCCCCACACATTACTTATTTGTTTTGTTTTTTTTACCATAATCGCAATGAACTCAAATTCTGTTAAAGTACACATCAAACAGATAAAATGAATACCTGTAATATCACATGGTCGACTCAATTGCTTACACAGTCTTCCCTAATGATGTGGACTCAAAAACATACCATTTTGCACGTATTATGTATTGAAGGTTGTTGACATTGATAGAGCAATAACGTGCATCTGTCTGGACTCTTTATTGTAACCAGTCCAATGCTTCTCTTATCTGAATGAGTTAAATTCCTATTGGCAGCCATCTTTGTTTTTCATCTCTTGAAGGTAACATAAGGTAACATGATTAGGTTAGGTCAATTGATTGCCACCTCCCATTCTCTTAATCTCTTACAAAATAAATTAACCATGAATTTAGTCCAAAGAAATCAACATTTGTCATCTGTTATAAAAATGGGAAATTGTTGTTTAACCACAGGCCACCCAAATGTAGGACATTTATGAAGTAATCTACCCATAATTAGTTAGTCATTTATTCAGATACAGTATATCAAGGGTTACTTATCTGATGGCATTCCTATTTAAGATGGTGACTTCTGGTTAGTAAAGTTAATTATAACTACCCTATGATAGTTATATTAGATAACTCTGCTAATGAATAAACTACAATATGATACAGCACCATTACATGTTCTCCACATAATAATGTTTGTAATGTACTGTATCATAATGGTTTTATTTCTTATTAAACTCTGACACAATATCTTTCCTTACATACAGTATAGCTCTACTGTAACATAATGACACATGCATTATGGTATGACACTATTACATATTCTCCATGTTGTATGTATTGTAACAGTTATATTGTAACATATGCAACCTCTGACTACCCCAAGTTGTGACATAGGTTTTTAATCTGCTAAAGTAATGTCACAAACTTGTCACAATATGCTACTCCTTACGCAATATACTGTAACATAAACTTTCTATATTAAACTGTGACACAGTCACGCTTTTCACAAATATATGCAATAGACTTGTACATATAAATCTGCTGTTATACTAAGTTACAATATGAAACAACAGCTTACAATGCAACCATATACTATAATATATACAACATTTGAATATGCCTTTAGTCTTTTTGTTATACAAAATTTTGAAGCAGAGATACACATGTTTTTCTACATAGTAACATATGTAATGTACATATTTTCCTCTGTTAGTAAATTATGTTGTGACATTGTACTGAAGTATATTGCAAATCTACTAATATAAACATTGTTCAACTTATAATAGCAACATACTAAATTTTGGCATAATTCTGTTATATGCTGTGAGTTATGTATTATATCATGCCATCTGTTATTGTCAAATATAATAGATAATTAAAGGTGGGGTAATAGCAGAAATGATATATCACTATATTAAATGCCTTGAAGTATTTAATTCCTCCTAGTGTGTTTCAAGATCATATTTCACCAGATCAGTAGAAACTAGTACCAGTTAGACAATGAGATCAATTCAATTAATCATGCACTTTTGTTACCAATATATCATTTTGTGCCAATACAAGTTGTTAAACTATACTGTTATATGTTCACTACATGTTGATAAATGTATCATACTGTTATATACTAATTTTATTAGAATATCAAATTACTGTGATACCATATTGTGACATACCTTTCCATATACAGCCATCACTCATGATATTGTACAAATACAAATTTACCAAATACTAAATTACGGTACAATACTCTTACATATTCTCCATATTATGCTATATGTAATGTACTGTAACAAATCAACTATGAGTATATAAAATTATTATACAAGACTGTCATGTTCTCCACAAATTGACCTGTATGTGTTAATATAGCAAATGAATTAGTAATATATGATATACTACAATTCTGTTATATATTCTTTGGCACTTAACATTTTATTCTTATATCAATGCTCTATGCCAAATTTTGGTGCTTTGCCCACCAAAATTTTCTAGAGGTAGAAAACATTAATATATAAAACAGTAACACAATCCTGTTACAAGTTTTCCCATTTAACAATAGATATATCCTTATATAATAATGGCAATCCTTTTTGTAATACACTAAACTTTGATATGGTAGTGTTGCATGTTCTCTGGATAAAAATGTCTATAGTATTTTTATCTATAATCTATAATAACATACTAATCATGAGATATGTTATAACATAACACATCAAGGCAACATATAAGCATGTCTGTGACAGTATACTAAATTATGATATGGTATTGTTGTAAGTTTTCCACACACTAGTATCCACAGTGTGTTATAGCATACTAATAATCTTTCTTAGTATACTAAACTGTGAGGCAATATTGTTACATGTTCTCCACACTCAAAATATTTGTAATGTAACATATTGTTTGTTTGAATATATCAAACTATGTCACAAGTTCTCCACATACTGACATGTTTTATACATACTGTCTTCTTTTAGACATCATTAGACAAATATGTTACTTCTTCAATTTCTTATGTCTCAAATCTACATACAAATTATTAGTACACTAAATTATTATGCAGTCATGTTCTCTACTAAACTATAATATATTACTGTACAATAGCAGTTCTCCACATACATATGTACTGTAACATCAACAGTTCTCCACATACTAATGCTACTAAACTTCAGTATATTATAGTTATATACTCTCCGCTTATCATTATGTGCCATTTTCTGTAACATTCTGACTAAAACTAATCCAGTTACCTTACTAGTATATTTAGGAGATCAAAACATAACGTATTTATTTTGTTCTATTGTTGCTTTGAACCACTGTGTATTTTGGACATGCTATAATGCTTCCTCCATTGAGTATTGTATATAGTTTTATTTAGTTTTAACATTGTATCTTGGATTGTATTTTCTTTATCAATGACTGTGTATATTTTTAGTTAATGTATCATTTAGTAGTTACTCTAGATTACTTTTATTGGTTATAGCCTGATAAAGATGGCTGATCTGTGACAGGGGAGAAACTGATCCAAGGATTTGTTTAAACTTTTTTGCAGAAGCCTTTGCTACAATCCTCTCTCTTTCTCTCTCTCTTACTCTCTCTCTTTCTTTCTCTCTCTCGCTCTCTCTTTCTTTCACATTCTAGGCAAAATAGCTAAGGGCCATGGTTCTAAACGATTACTTATAGTTATTTGTGGAGAGTGGAGGTGTTATGATTTTCTGGTCTCTTCAGTGAAAAGTTATTTGCCTAGAATATTTTTATGTACTAAACTACTACATGGTATAATTGCAAATTATCTAGATGTTGATATATTACATCTTTTGTAACATGCTGTTAGCTGCAGATAGCATACAGAACTGTTAAACAGGCCTGTTACAAGTTCTCACCATACAAATATATCACATGGTCTTATTTTATAAGACCATTCTTTTTGTTTTTCAGTGGAGATGCAGGGAGTTTGATAATATACATTCTATCGTGGTATTGTTACAAGTTCTCCACACATAAATATTAATAATCTTAGATGTGTGATAACGTATCACATCACTGCAATATATTAACCTGTCTGTGATAGTATACTAAATTATGATATGGTATTGTCATAAGTTTTTCCACACACTAATATCTATAGTGTGTTATAACATACTAATAATGTTTCTTAGTATACTGAACTGTGAGGCAATACTGTTACATGTTCTCCACATACAACGTAACATGTAACGTAACATATTGTTTGTTTGAATATATTAAACTATGTCACAGTTGTATCACAAGTTCTCCATATAATGATATGTTTTTTTGTTCTGTAATGTACCAACTGTCTTCTTTTATCTATTATAGTGAACTTTTAGACATCATTAAACAAATATGTTACTTCTTCAATTTCTAATTCAACCGATAGTATACTAAATTATTATGTTGTATTTGTCATATTCACCACTAAACTATGATATATTGCAGTACAACAGCAGTTCTCCACATACAAAAAAATGTACTGCAATATACCAACAGTTAGTATGCCAAATTGTATAGTCTTTTGTCATGTCCTATATTAAATTGTGATATGTTATAGTACACCAACGGTTCTCCACATACAAATATATGTATTGTACTGTAACATACCAATAGTTAGTATTATAAAATATGATTCAGTATTTTGTCATGTTTTCCACTATATTGCACTAAACTATAGTTTATTATAGTAATGTTCCCCACTTCCAATTGTGCATAATATTCTGTAACATCCTGACTCTAATTAATCATATACTTTCCTAATATATTTAATGGATTGAAACACTTTATTTTCTCCTTTAGTTGATTTGGATGATTGTGTTTTCCAGCCATACTATAGCACAAATTATTATTACAAATTCTCTGCATACTGATACATGTTTTGTAATATGCTGCTGTTAGTATACCAAATTGTGACACGGTCCTGTTACAGCTTCTCCATATACAAATATATCATATGTCCTCTTTACATAATAGTAGCATTTTGTTTTTGCTTGTCTGTTTGTTGTTTTTGCCTTCTGTTTCTATTAGTACGCTAATTCCTAATATGGTACTATTATATATTCTTCACATACAAATATCTATAATAACATATCAATCATCTGAGATATGTTATAACATAATACATCCAAGCAATATATCAACCTGTCTGTGATAGTATACTAAATTATGATATGGTATTGTTATAAGTTCTCCACACACTAGTATCCACAGTGTGTTATAACATACTAATAATCCTTCTTAGTATACTAAACTGTGAGACAATATTGTTACATATTCTCCACATACAAAATATTTGTAATGTAACATATTGTAATGTAACATATTGTAATGTAACATATTGTAATGTAACATTTGAATATATCAACCTATGTCACAGTTATGTCACAAGTTCTCCATATAATGATATGTTTTATGTTCAGTAACATACCAGATGTCTTCTTTTATCAGTCTACTAAACTTTTTGGAATCATTTCTAATTTCTCAAACCTATATAGTAACTGTTAGTATACTAAATTATCATACACTTCTTTGTCATGTTCTTCCCATACTGGCTTCCAGTAATAATACACTAAATTGTAATGTATTACAGTACAGCAACAGTTCTCTACTTACTAATATATGTACTGAACTGTAACATACCAACAATTAGTATACTAAATTGTTATGCAGTATTTGTAATGTTCCCCACAAAACTATAATATATTACAATACAGCAACAACAGTTCTCCACATATACAATGTATTATGACATACCAATACTTAGTATACCAAGTTATTATAGAGTACTTTGCCATGTCCACCACAAAACTACAGAATATTATAGTTGCATGTTCTCCACATATTATTATAGCTAATATCATGTAACAGCAAGATAGAGAGTTGGGAGAATTGTTAGCATGCCAGGCAAAATGCTTAGTTAGCACCATTTCATCTGTCTTTATGTTCTGAGTTCAAATCCACTGAGGTCAACTTTGCCTTTCATCCCTATAGAGTCAATAAAATAGGTACCTGCTGAGTACTGAGGTCGAACTTGCTGGCCTTGTGCCAAAATTTGAAACCAATATTCTGTAACACTCTGACTAAAGCTAAGTCATATACTTCACTAATATATTTAATAAATTGAAAAAGTAACTTTATTTTGTCCTTTAGATGCTTTGAACCATTGTGTATTCTGGATATGTTATAATACTGCCTCTTTTAAGTACTATATATGGTTTTATTTAGTTTTAACAGTGTTTGTTGGATTGTATTTTCTTTGTCAGTGACTGTGTGTGTATGGTTATAGTCAATGCATCAGTTAGTTGCTGTAGGTCACTCTTTATTGGTTATAATGTGGTTTATTAATAAAGATGATTGATCTGGGTCATAGAAGAGAAACTTATTCAAGGGTTGTTTAAAATTTTCAGCAGAAGCCATTACTACAGTCTTTAGTTATTTTCTCAGTAAAGAAATAAGCAGGTGGTGTCCCCTTAAGGCATAACTATTGCAGTATTGTAATCAATTGTTAATTCGTAAGAGCACTGGCACTTGACACTTTATTCCCATCTCAATGTTGTATATCAAAATTTAGTTCTTTACTCTCTTCTAAATGCACTCTCTCCCTCTCTCTCTCTCTCTCTCTCTCTCTCTCTCTCTCTCTCTCTCTCTCTCTCTCTCTCTCTCTCTCTCTCTCTCTCTCTCTCTCTCTCTCTCTCTCTCTCTCTCTCTCTCTCTCTCTCCTTGCATTCTAAGGAACAGAGCCTCAAGGACTTGGCTCTAGAGGTTAAATTATTGTTACTATATTTATTTACTTATTTATGTATTTTGGCGAAGAATTTTGTAGTCAACAATTTATTCATGTACTAAGCTATGACATGGTATTATTTTAAATTCTCCAGACCCTGATATCAATTAATTTGTTACCATGCTGACCACTTTTGCTGATGTACTAAATTTCCACATGGCACTGTTACAAATTCTCCACATACAATTTTATTTCTTGTAACATGATGATTGCTGCTGTTAGTATACAAAACTATAACACAGTCTTGTTACAAGTTTTCCCATATAGATATATTCTTATATAATAATGGCTGCTTTTGGTTAATATACTAAACTCTGTCACAAGTTCTTCACAAATGTCTTTAATAACATGTTAATCATCTGAGATATGTTATAACATAACACATCAAAGCAACATATCAGCATGTCTGTGACAGTATATTAAATTATGATATGGTATTGTTATAAGTTCTCCACACACTAGTATCCACAGTGTGTTATAACATACTAATAATCTTTCTTAGTATACTAAACTGTGAGACAATATTGTTACATGTCCTCCACACTCAAAATATTTGTAATGTAACATATTGTTTGTTTGAATACATCAAACTATGTCACAGTTGTGTCACAAGTTCTCCACATACTGATATATTTTGTCTTCTGTAACAAACTAACTGTCTTTTCTTTTCATTAAGTGAACGTCTTCTTCATTTACTGATATTTCCAATATACTACAACATAATGACTATTATTTGTTAGCAAACTAACATATGATACAAAACTGTAAATGTTCTGCATTAGTACAATATGTAACTTTTAATGTAACTATACACTTAAAATGAACTTAGAGATCTATCTTATATTTGCTTTATAGTTGTTTTGTAGAGTAGCCTGAACAGTTCTTCATGAAGCAAACCAGTTGCAATCAAATAAGATATTCATTTGATATTTCTGGTTATGGTGATGTTGTCCTTATTAGAAAACATGCTGACCTGAGATTCAGGAGTTAAAACATGTAATCTTCATTGTAAAAGCATAAATCAGAGATATATTAAAAATATACAAAACTGTATTAGACAACTTAGAAACCCTTTCACCAGCTGATTATTTGTTCTTAATTATGATAGTAAGAAATTCAAGATATTTTACATGTGCAAACTATATGATAGCAATATTATTTACATGGTTTATAAATTTGTGTATGACATAAATATGTTACTCAACATTTTGATATAACCTAAATGCTAAAACTATGGGTGAATCACTTCTGAGTCTCAACCTTAGCTTGGTTCATAGAATGGTATTAAAGACATAATTACCCTAAATTGATTCTTTAGTGTGACTAATACCTCTGGAAAGAGTTTGATTGTTGTTGATGGTACTTCTTACTTCCTAAAACCCTAATGCTTCCTTCTAATGGAAGAAATGTCTATAGTCAAGTGAGATGTAATTATTTTATGCTATATGATATAATGCAGGGATGGGATATGTAATTAAAAGAGAGAATGTCATTTTCTAAGCTGCACCTTAAATATTACGATATTACACCATCTGACTTCACTGTTGGAACATATCTTCTTTACCATGTATCCAATCAATCATATATGTGTATCTGTGTGCATATATGAGATGGACACTCACAAAGAGAGAAAGAGAGATAAAGGTGTGTGCCAGTGTTATCCATTTAACAATCTTGTTTTGTATTTTTCTATCATTAAAAAAAAAAAGGCAAGATTAATAAAATAAGGTCTAGTAATATAGCATGAATGATTTAGTACACAATTTTGCTTCCTATGTTGAAGAAACCTTGAACCTAATCAAAATTATCTTGTGTGTGTGTGTGTGGTACAAATTTGTGTGTGCATATGCATATATACATGCATGTAAGAAAAGATGTAATAAGTCATTATTTAAAAAAATAAAATATAAAGTAATTGTTAATAAACTTATTAATTACACTGTTTAGCAGTTTTTCATCAAAGATAGAAAACAGAAGTAATTATATAAACCCTCCTCCATCCCATCCCATCTCAATTTACAAAAATTCACTATGTGAATGATAAGATCTGGTAAAGATTTAGATTTAATAATGTATTTCTTAATAAACACTTCATAATTTACAATGAATGATAAACTAGGAAGAAAATTAATCAATACTCAGAGTGAACATTTGAGATATCACGTTCCTGAAATTTTCAAAGAACAGCTGAAATTAAATGAGTGGAATATAAATCAACTTCATTCAGTGACATTTTTAATTAAAGGTCAATTGGAACAAAATATCGTTGTTAAAAGATTAAATGATTTTGCCGAATGCCAATTTCATTATTTGTATATGAGTTTATGCATAAATCACATTTGTACATACACACATAATAATGAATATGTTGACATCTGGGTATATACATTCATGCATATATACATATTACGTGTGTGTGTTTATATATATATAAATATATATAAATATATAATATAATATATATATATATATATATATATATATATATATATATATATATATATATATATATATATATATATATATATATATATATATATATGTACATATATGTATGCATATATGCATATATATATATAAATAGGTACATATATATATATATATATATATATATATATACATATATATTTATACATATGTCCATTATTTGTAAATAATATCTGTGTGTACATAATTTGTTGATAGATAATACACACACACACACACACACACATACAGACAAACATATACATGGGTAGTTGATAGCAAAATTGATAAAGGTAGACAAAATGCCTTGTGGCATTTAGTTATAGCTCTTTATGTTCTAATTTCAAATCCTCTTCGAATCAACTTTACTTTTCATCCTTTAGGGTAAAGTAATACTCAAGTGCTAGGTGTAATCTAATCAACATTACCCCTACTTCCTGATTATTTACCAATGCTTACAATCAATATATATATATATATGTGTGTGTGTGTGTGTGTGTGTGTGTGTGTGTGTGTGTATGCATGTATATATATGTGTGTATATAATTTTATATACATATATATATGTGTGTGCATGTGTGTATGAATATATGCATGTGTGTGTGTGTGTGTGTGTGTATCGATATGAAGTGATATTGTTATAATATATGGGTGTATTTGTGTGAAGTGGTTACTAGTGATATAGTGGTACTTAGTGATTATTAGTGATATATATTTAGTGAAAGTTTTTATATTTTGAGTGATCGATTAAATCAACTATACCTACCTCCTTCTAAAAATTTGTAGTTTTGTAACATTGTTAGAAGTTGTTGTTGTTGTTTTTATCACTGTCGTTTTCATTTATTAAGGGTCATTTAAAAACTATTTGTTATGTAGGCACAAAGCCAGAAATTTGAGGGAAGGAAGTTGGTTGATTAAAAACTACTCTCAGTTCTTGAATGAGACTTTAAATCTATCAACCCCCATAGGGAACAAAGGCAAAGTTAATCTCAGCAGGATTTGAAGATATAAATACCCAAAATCATTTTGTCCAATGCTTTAATGATTTTGCCAGGCCATTGCTTAGTCTTTAGTAACAACAATAACAACTATTAATATTATTATTATTATTATTTTACTTCTCAAAGCTCTCAATCTTTCATGTCATTTATTTATGAAAGCAAGTGCATAATGTGAGATGGTACATTACAGGTACTTGCAAGCTCTCAATCACACTTGCTCCAGTTAATTCTGTGAGGAGAACAGGTAGTAACCTGTTTCCAAAGATTTCACGAATTATAACACCTGGTACCTCGATCTTGGAAGATATTCAGCACCCAAGTACCAATCTCAAAATCCTTTCTGTCCCCAACAGACCAGTTTTTTGAGCATGCTCTACCCTCATGTCATTCCAAAGTATGTTCTATCCTCATTATTATTACAACTTTTATTATTATTATTATTATTATTATTATTATTATTATTATTAGTTTGGCTTTTGCTTTGTATTTGTACAAGTTGACTCCAAGTCTCACCCAGAGACCTTAAGAGACAACAAGTTAGAAGTTCAAGTTGATGTTAATACTAGCGTGCCATATTTTTGGTTCTGCAAGACAACATAAGGAAGTACAGCATCACAATGGTCATCAATGTCATCACCATCATCACCATCATCATCATTACTATCACAATTAGCATTCAGCGAGAGACTAAATTATCAGAAATATGGTGCAACAATCTCTTACTATCAATAATTGATATGTCAAATGTTCCAGAAAACATGCACTGATGCTATCTAATAGCAGCCGCCATTTCACATCTAGGAATTGTTACTTGGTCAATTCACTTTGCCATCAATAGACATTATCAGTATATTTCCGTATCAATGTGCATTGATGTATCTATCAATTAAATAAACAATTTCATGTTTAAAGTCATTTATTTATGAAAGCACGTGTATCAGCATGAGACAGTACATTATAGGTGCATGCAAGCACCTTTATATACATATATAAGCAACTATTTACATATATATGTGTGTTTGTGTGTGTACATGTATGTATATATATATATATATATATATATATATATATATATATATATATATATATATATATATATATATATATATATATATGTATATATATTATATATACATATAGATATATATATGTATATATGCATACACACAAACACACACACATATATATATACATGCACACACACACATACATATATATAGATATGTGTCTGTGTGTCTGTGTCTGTGTATTTATATCTAATTTTATTATGGCTTGCACTGCTGAACTTTTATCATTACCATTCTTACATGAACATGGAGATATACAAAATGACTTTGTAACTGAATATTCTACTATGGTTTAAGTGTTCCTGCTCATTTTAGCATATAGTTATTTTCTTAAACCTACAGTCTGTGAAGGTGGGTGTTCTTTGAAGAAAGATAGATAGTTGAAAGAAGCAATGGAATTTAGTTTAGACAATAGCATGAAACTATGAAAATGCCACATGTTTAATGTAAGCAACTGCACTCTATAAGAGAATAACCAAGAGCATCAGGCAATAGGAACATTTGCTACAATAAAAACCTTCCCATTTATTTTTGTATGGAAACAAAATGACAAAAAAACAGAGGATTTCAGATATTTTCATTTATTTTTTATTTTACTTCTCACCAGTTTTAATGTCCACTTTTCCATGATTCCATGGGTCAAATAGAAATTGTTGACACAAATTTTCTATAGCTAGATACTTGTTGCCAACCCTCATCTGTTCCCAAGGAAGGTGAAATTTCCCCTTGGCCAGACATGTTTTCATGGAGGATTGGAAATCAACAATGCTGCTTGTATGGTAACCCTCATTTACAACTGACAGGCAGTGTCAAGATAAAGTCACATACACACATAAACATCCATCCAGCCATCCATCTATCCATCCATATATACATACATACATACATTTACACACACACATGCAGTGGCTTCTATGGAGTTATATTGCCCAAGGTACCATGTAGTGGGACTGACCCAGACCTTATGGCTCAGATTGAATAGATCCACATATTATTATATAGCAAATTTACAAAACAATTCAATTGTAAAATACTGACATTTTTATTTTGTTTATTATTCTGAGTAGATGTTAAGGCTTTATGCACTGTAGGGAGTAATGTGACAGTCATGCATATTTTTAAGGATTGTAGTAAAGTACAGAAAACTAAAAGGCTACAAGTTAGAAGCAAATCATAACTCAGTTATTTTCCAATTATACACAACAGCCCCCCACCCCTTTGACAGTCATAGTCAAACAATAAGGTAACAATAAAGTAACCCTTATAACAGCAGAAATAAAATAGCTGATTGAATATTTCATAAGATGTTAAAATCAAGCTCATCCATAGAAGTAATTTTGTTTAGTAAATTTCATAATATATACTCACTGCCAAGATGAGCCAGATCTTCTAGGATACCTATAATATTAAAAATACACAGGAAATTTTCCATTCTGGGAAAAAAATTGTTTACTGTCAGTATTAAAATCTCACAAATCACATGAGTAGGCACAGGTATGGCTGTGAAAATAAAAAGTTTGTTACATGGTTCCAAGTTCAATACTGTTGTGTAGCACCTTGGGTACATGTCTTCTACTATAAACCCAGGTTAACCAATATCTTATGAGTCAAATTTGCAAAATGAAAATTGTGAAGGACAAATGCTATATAGCATTTTTATCCAATGCTCTAACAATTTTGATAGTGCTAAAAACAAAAAAAGCAGTAACTGTCAAGTACTAGAGATCTATTGAATTGAATAATCTTTTTCTAAAATCTGTAGCCTTGTGCTAAAGTTAGGATGAAGGTCAGAAATAATTCATTTCAGAGAAACAGATTTCTTTTATATTTTTTGTTTTGTTTTAGACAGATTTTTTTTTTCAATTTTGTCAACTCAAAGAAATATGTCACGTGATTCCATATTTTATTTTCTATTTATTTGTCTTCTTCACACTGGCTATTCATTGATTATAAAGTGCAACCACTTAACTGAACACCATAGCAACCCTGCAGAAAATATCAATGACTCTGTAAGACAATCGATAAATAGAACTTTTGATGGCTGGTCAACTGGTTAGTTGGTTGATTGAATAGTTACTTGTTGGTTAGTTTCAAAGAACATAGGAAATTAATGAATGTCTGGGAAGTGCTATCACATTCCCACACTGGGAATACAATCAGAACTGACCAAAATACAAAATGAAAATGTCTCAAGCTAGACAAATTTAGCTATAACCACCTGTAGGACATCGTCTTTGCAACACAGAAAAGAAAATAATGTGTGTAATATGTATGTGTATATTAAACTATTGGCCTCCTGGTTGACTCTAACTGTCTATGACTCACAGTTCTGTACTGCAGAAGGAATATACAGCAATAACAGATGTTAAGAAAAATCAAATCTTAGCACTGACTGAAAAATATATAAAAAAAACTTTTGCCTTCACCAGCAGTGCTTAGATTTCATTTCCATTGCCATCTGATGATTGCTGATATTTTTTTTTGGGGG
>NC_142931.1:44019018-44024018 GCF_046866305.1 Octopus bimaculoides | reverse complement strand
AGGATTTTAGGACTTTTGGTATCAGATACCATCACCCAGACAACCCAGCCAGGGTTGGTCAACCCCTAGCCTGTGTTCAGTCAACACTATGCCTGGTTGCACTACTCCTTCCAGGGCTTGCAATTCCTGATCCACAGCCACCTTGAGACAACCTCTGGTGCTTCCACAGCCAACCTGATGGCATTCTGCTTATTGACACCTATGATGCCAACCAACAATTTATAAGTTCTGCATAGAAATTGGCCAAAATCTCACTTTGATATGTATATATATACATATATATACAAGGGCATCCAGCTGTAGAAACTCTGCCAGATCAAATTGGAGCTTCGGGCAGCCATCTGGTTTGCCAGTCCTCAGTCAAATCGTCCAACCCATGCTAGCATGAAAAGCGGACGTTAAACGATGATGATGATGATATATATATATATATATATATATATATATATAGTCTTTTCTCAAATGTCATCAAGAAAGGCATGAGGACCTATAATCTCATTCTTCTTATAAACCTGTGGCTAAGTGCCTATGTACCGAATTATTATTTTTCTCTAGTAGCATTTTATTACCTTATTTGTATAATGCAAACAAGAAAACTCCAATACTACTACTACTGCTGCTACTGCTTTAATGTTGTTCCTACTGCTGTCATAAACAACATTAATGAGGCCACATCATCTTATTATCATTGTACATCACATTACCATTCTTCAAGTCCATTTACATTCTGAGTTCAAATCCTACTGTAGTTAACTATTCCTGTGGCAATAAATAAAATAAAGTACTTGTCAACTATTAAAGCTGATATATGTAGCCATATCTAATCTCCACAAAAACATGTGGCTTGGTGCCTCTGCTAAAAGCTAAAGTCAATACACGGATTTATTTCCAAGAATCACATATACATCTTAGTAAGAATTCTTGGTTGAAGCCATTTGCTTTTGATTATAAATGTCTTTAGAAATAAAATGAACATTCAATACACCTAGTGCTGATTATCAGTCAGAGTATTTACCAAAGGGATCATGCATCACTATTAAAAAGATACCAAATTCAAAACAAAAATCCACAGTTCTATGTTATAAGGGGTAGATATAGCTGTGTACATGTATGAATATAGTTATATATATATCTGTGTGTATATCTGTGTGTATATCATTCTTTGTGCAACAGTGAATTGTCTCACATATCAATGAAAACAATCATTCCCCATTCATTTTTGATACATGATAATATTTTTACGTATAGTACTGAGGAGAGAGCTTGATTTGACTATTCATGTCAGTGGTTACATTCCATTTTTGTCCTCCTAAGCAACCCAAAACATTATTATTATTATTATTATTATTATTATTATTATTATTATTATTATTATTATTATTATTATTATTATTCATGTAGTGCTTATTCTGAGGCCTTTTTCTAAAGCATGTTAATGATGTTTCATTACTAGAATATATTTTCATAAAATAGATTATCTAATTTAAGATAAGGTTGAAATTAGGGTGTTTCTGTATGTGTGTATTAGTGTGTTTGCTTGTGTTTGTATGTGTGTAGGGAGTCTGTGGTGGTGGGGGTTGTGTGTGTGTGTGTGTGTGTGTGTGTGTGTGTGTGTATGTGTGTGCATGTGTGCATGCATGTGCGTGCTTGTTTAGATGTGCTATTCCAGATATTTTTAGCAGGCACCATAGAGCAAAAGGTAAATAAGCTCCAAATAAACCTAAGACTATGACCTATAAAATCTTACTTCATGTATAAAACAAATGTCCTTGAGAAAAATATGTCACAGCATCTCTTTTATGTTATCCATCCGAAAAATATAGGCCCTTTATGTTTTAATTACCATTTATATTTTAATTACCATTTCTCTTTTAACATTGCCACCATATGCAATACTACTTTAGTTTACAGCTTAAATTATTGCCATACAACTATTTCAGTAATATTTAGATTTTCATATATATGGCTCTAATGATCTTTTCACTGATGTCATAATATTTTTAAGAAAGGGTCCTCTTTTATCATTTTATTATATCTATAAGGCAGTCTTCAGCAATTTGCTTTGATGTTAATTCAGTATTTGGCCAATCCTACCTTAGCTCAAATCAGTGATAGAACCATTGGGAACTGATTCTTTCTAAAAGTGTAACACATCTGTGACTACAGCAAACAATATATAAAGTGACAACTTTGTGCTGTTCACACATACACCCACACTAAGCCACTGCTTAGGAGACAGGTACACAGGGAAGGATCTACCGTTTTACGGCATCAAAATAAAGTTTTTCTGATGATGATTATTGAAATACATTCATACACACATTTCATTATTTATATACATAAAAGCGAAACTACCTCAGCCATCACCTTCAAACAAGTATAACTTAGTAATACATACTAAAGTTTCACTAGATTTTTAGCTTGCCCATGTAGTCCTGAGCAGGCTCAATCTTGCCTGTGGAATATCCAGGATGTGCCAGCTGGTGGAGACAGAAGGCTGCAACAGTTCTAGACTGGTACTCATTTTTCAGCTGAGAGGACTGAAGCTACGTAAAATGAAGTGCCTTGTTCAGGGACACAATGCATTGCCCTGTACAGGAACCAAACCCATGACCATATGACCATGAATCCAACATCTTAACAACTTAGCCACTTGCTCTCGCACATATAAATACATACAATAAATACAAAAGTAATTTTTAAAATATGATGGTCAGTTGAATAAGCAATTGTATATAATACAGGTGTTTTCTCTGAGTACTACAACTATCCCAGGAGATGGAAGGCCTTATATGGAAGTAAAAGCCCTCTGAGCATTTAAAAGAATTTAATAGTTGTTCTTATTGCAAACTACTGCTAGATAAATAAAATAATTATGAAAGATCTTAATTTATGTGTGATCATTTTAAAATAGACAGTTTTGTATCTTAGAATCAGAGGTTGTTTCAGGTGGGTTAAAAAAAAGTTACCTTCTCAAGTCATGCTGACTAATAAGGGCTGGTTTCCCACTTTCCATGGCATATAAATTCACCACCAGGATGGGACACCGGATTACTCATTTTTGTCAGATAAGTGAACTGGAGCAATGTGAAATGAAGTGTTTTGCTCAAGAACACATATCACCCAGTTCAGGAATTGAAACCACAATATTACAATCATGAGTTCAACAATCTAAGCCACATATCTCTACATTTCGGGTGGGTTGGTATCAAAAACTTAAATTAAGGTCAGCCCCCAACATACTATGATTTTTTTATATAGTCAACTACCACCCACATATATAGTAGCAATCTATGGTTATTATTGATGATAGTAGCTACCATTTTTGTTACACACCTCATCATTATCATAATAGATACTGTTGCTGTTGTTACTGTTTCTGGTTGTGGGTATTTGTCTTGCAGTGATACCACTAAGGCTCTTCATATATTGTTTGGGGAATGCTTTCCCCCTTGGTAAGCAGCAATAATAGTTATTTGCCAAGCATATTGTTTTCCTTCCAACGTTGATATGCCACTTTTAAGAGACATTAAGAGATTGCATTATTTGTGCAAACATTGTTTGGTTTCATTCCTTCACCCTTTGATATATCCAATATAATTAACACTTGTATAATGCTTTATAACCTACTCTTTGGATAATATCTTTTGGGTAGGGAACACAGGTGTTGATATACATTATCAAAGTGTGGGTATGCAGCAAACAAATTACATTTCAATATTACAATATGACTACTAAATTTTCTACCATTGATTTGGTAGAGATCCTCTTTTACATACATACATGCATGTAAATATATATACATACATATGTGTGTATGTGTGTGTATATATATACATATATATGTATGCATATATAAATGCATATCTATACATACATACATACATATATATATATACATATATATATCATTATTATTATTACAAAGTAGTATAGTAACCCTTAATTCCTTTTATATATATATATATATATATATATATATATATATATAACCTCAAATAGACCTACACATGTTTCTATGCATTGATTAGTAACCATTGCAATTGCAACCCTACTATAATACTAGTGCAATTTCTTCAGGGTCTACCGATCTATATGTGTGTCTGTGTATAATATATATACACATATATATATGTATACATATATACATGTATACGATATATGTGTGTGTGTATATATACATACATATATATATACATATATACACATACATACATACATGCATACATACATACATACATACATACATATTTATATACGTATATGTATACATTTATGAATATATATATATATATATATATATATATATATATATATATATATATATATTTCGTTTTTGGATTTGGTTTGCAAGATTCTTTATGTGAGTTCGTGTGTTGAAGCATATTCTGTTGTTTGTATCTGGGGAGAGTCATTTTCTTTTCGTGCCTTATAATTTAACACACTCACCGGTAAAATTTCCACTTATTTCTTATTTTTATTTTATTTCTAATTTTTATTTTATAAAATTAAGAATTAAGTGGAAATTTTACCTGTGAGTGTGTTAAATTAAAAGGCACAAAAAGAAAATTACTCTCCCCAGACACAACAGTATATATATATTTATGTATGTATGTATGTATGTATGTATGTATGTATGTATGTATGGATGCATGCATGCATGCATGCATGTATGTATGTATGTATGCATGTATGTATGTATGTATGTATGCATGTATGTATGTGTGTATGTATGTATGTATGTATGTATGTATGTATGTTTGTATGTATATAACAGAACCATCTTCAGAACAGTTTCTGTATAATAAAATCTTGAAAGGTTATAAAATCAAAAAAAGGCATACTGATATGGCAACCCAAATCTACTAACCTACTGCAGTTGCCAGTTGTAGCAGTTATACTCTGATTGCATTGCTAATATCCATGGAAAAGACAGAATGGTGTGAGCCTCACAACTTCCTATTTTCTTTTGATCTTTAGAAATCTCGAATTTCATGTCC
>NC_142931.1:43969018-44014018 GCF_046866305.1 Octopus bimaculoides | reverse complement strand
AAAATATTAAGAAAGAAAATGAAGATAAATATAGCTGACATCTAAGCTAAATATTTATTGAGATATATAAAGTATCTTTAGCCTTACCTCTGTAAGGTATAACAAATTAGAGAAAATATTGAGATTGTATGCAAATAGCAACTAAATTTTGATATGTAAAAACAATTGTTTTGTTTTTTGTTTTTGTTATTATTATTATCATTATTATTATTATTATTATTATTATTATTATTATTATTATTATTATTATTATCATTATTATTATTATTATTATTATTATTACTACAATCATTATTATTTTTCTATCCTGGCAAATGTTATTTAGAGGGATGTAAAGAGGCCAACCAGATAGGTTGAGGGCCAGTGATAGAGTTTATTGAATATAAATATACAAACTCTCCATGCATCATTAAACGAAATATTGAGTATTGTTTATATTTACAAATTTTTTTTGTTTTTTTTTCTTTTGCCCGCCACACACATACACACAAATTCCTATACATTTTTACATGGGTTTCCACCAGAAACCTACTTACCTACCATTTGTTTTTTCTTTTTTTATCAAAAGAAAAAAACCCCACTAAAACAAGCAATTGAGTCTCACATACAACTAATTACTCTGGTAAGGACAATCCAAAATCCTCAACTATCTGACCCCCCACCCCATCCTCCAATCTAAAGATGGCTGCCTAACCCATGAAACCCAAATCCCAAAATCTTATTTCAGATAATTACCGAATCATTAAAAAGATAAATCCGGTTGATTTGTTTGTCTATCTGTTTGTTCATATATGTGTGTGTGTATGTATATATATATATATATATATATATATATACATACATTTGTATATGTATATATATATATATATATCTGTATGTATGTGTGTGTGCATGTGTGTGTGTATACATATATATATTATATAATATATATATTTTATGTTTGAAAAGCTTGTTTTTTTTATTTTTCTTCCTCCATCCCCAACCTTCTGCCTGCTATGCCTTGTGGTTGTTACCTTACAGATTCCCTACTACCACTACCACCTCCTAGCTCCCCTCTGCTGCACCACTGCACTTCCTTCCTTCCTTCCTTTCTTCTACTTTCCCTTCCCATCCTCCTGACTTCCCCCTGTCTCTTTCCCTTATCCTCTATTTCTCTCTCCCTCTCACTCATCCTCTCCTTATTGCTCCCTTACTTTTCACCATTTCCATCTACAATCTTCCACTTCTACTTCTTTATGGGTGTGAATGCCACTGACAATCTTTGTCAACTGGAAGATTGCAACAGCTAAAAGACTGTCTTGCAAGTCATTTCAGCTACTTGTTGGAAACAAACCCTCCTTCTTCACCAGCCCTTTTTTGTTCCTCTATCACCAACCCATCTATCCATCCACTGCTCATATTCCTAGAGTTTCACGACCTCCCAAATCAGTTAGCATAGCTAGAAATTTATATATATTCGTTCATACAAGGAATTCTATGAGATCATCACCATCTTCCCCATAAACATCATTATTGTTATAACTGTTTGAAATTATCTGTCAATTTTTTTTTTAATATATCATTCAATTAAAAACATCCTACAGTTAAGTTTTTCTCTTTTTTCTTTTAATTGTTTTTTTTTTTTACAAAACTTGGATTCATGGAAAAAATTTTCCTGGCAACTCCAAGTTCTATAAACAATTCTGTATCATCAGAAGAATATTTTTGAAATTGTATAGTTGTCAATGAAATATCATCATTATTACTGTTATCAACATCATTATTCTTGTTATAATTATTTGAAATTATCTGTCAAATTTTTAAAAAATAATATTCAGTAAAAAAAAAATTCTACAATTTCAGTTTTGTTTCTTTCCTTATATTTTTCTTGGATTCTTGGAGATTTTCTTCCGGAAACTTTCAAGTTCTTTAAGCAATTCTGTATTTTTAAAAAATTGTTTTGCTATCATTGAAATTCAAAAACTGGACCTCCAAACCTTTACAATCTACCACCACCTCCACCACTACTTGTCTCTGGAACTGACAGGTAAATTATAATTCTTTAAGACTCCCATCCCATCAGCTTTTTTTTCTTTTCTAGGGGGGACCCTTCCAAACTTCTTTCATATTTATCTTTCACTGCTACTGCTGCTTAACTTCTCAGGCTTGTCATCAACATTGCTCTCATCACCATCTCAAAAAACTTCACTAACCCTAACCCTAACCCTTGTCCCTTCCTGCCCCCTTAATCTCTCTCTACCCATTTCAAATTCTTCCTATCAATCTGTTCACTTGTTTGTCTGTTTATCTGTCTAATGTTTGTTTGTTTGTTTTTGTTATATTTTGTTTTTCTTTTTAATTTTTTTTTTAATTCCCACTCATGCATCCTTGTGCAGATCCAGCCTAACATGAGTTAACTCGAGTTAACCATGCCATTGTTCCCCAAAATCCTCACCCTATGCATTCTTGCAAACCCTTGTTTGTTTGTTTGTTTGTTTGTTTTTACTATTATTATATTGTTGACAACTCTAAACCTAACCACAATTTATAAATTAGTTTCCTCTTCAAAAATCCCCAGTTTTATGTTTCTATTGCTTCTCAAATGATATAGACGCACTGGTTTCTAAATAAAATTCACTAATTCTTTCCAAGAAAATTGACTTGTTTTCTTTTTGCATCAATATTACACACAGTTGTTGTTGTTGTTGTTGTTGTTGTTGTTGTTGCTGCTGCTGCTGTTGTTGTTGTTGCTGTTGTTGTTGTTGTTGCTGCTGCTGCTGTTGTTGTTGTTGTTGTTGAGGATTAGCATCAATAGGGCAGACATACAATCAAAGCTAACCATCTGTGATTTTTTTTTTCCTACATGCAGGAAACCCGGCACATACTTGTACATGTCCTTATTTTCTTACAGATGGCAGGATCTAACTTCAGAGAGATTTAACAGTTATTTCTAGAAAACCAAACAATCACATAGAAGCTCTCTCATCAGCTCATTTATGCCTGATCATCAAAAGAGATAGAGCATAGGTAAAAAAAAAATACCTAGAGGTATTTAGTAACATCCATTTATATTAAGAATCCCAAAAAAAAAAGAAACAGGAGACAGACGCCGGATCTCACTGTGCCGCCGGTCGAACCTGAGGCCCCTCCGGTAGTTAGTGTGCCACTGGAGCGGGAGGCTCTGCCAGTGGGAACTGTACCACTGGCAGAGTAGGCCACGGTCCCTCCCGGTGACTAGGAAGCAGAGATTATCCTCTGTTACCTCAAGGGAGGCCCCATTAAGCTTTATTTGGATACGTGTTTGGATCGACAATATTACGATTCGACCGATATAGACCATCCAAGCTAGCCTCCACAGGTGTGTGCAGAGATCACATATGTCAGTGAAGGAAATGAAATTGAAAGGATTTACGACAAGAAGGACTTCGTCCCCATGAAGTCGAGCCAGCCAATGCGGGCTTTCCTACAGGCAGCAGGATTCTTGCTTGGGGGCTCAGATGTAGAGGACTATAGAATTTGATTTGATTTGATTTTGTTGTAATGATGATTTGTATTGAACAAGGTTTTTGAGGGGTTATCGGTCGGTGGGCACCAGTGACTCTCCCATTTTTTGCTCATCTTTTTGTATTCATTTCATTCATTAATGTCTGTGTCCAGCCTGCAGCTTCTTTATGTCTGTTTGTCTTTGTTTGTCCCCTCTATGTAATGCCTTTATGGCAAAATTTATAAAATAAAGAATCTAAATCTCTACCAGACACACTTTGCCTTTCACACCTCTAAGATCACTAAAATAAATACTGGAACTTAAGTAATCGACTATACTCTAGAATGCAGGTAGTGCCCAAACATGGCCATAGTCCAATAACTGAAACCAGTAAAAAAACATTTTTTATAAATAACTGAAGTGTGTTATGGAACGTTTCCATTGTTAGTCATTTTTTGACAGTATCAGCTACACTTTATGTGTATGTACCTGTGTCTGCAAGCACTCCAAATAAGCACGTAAGCTACATACTTGTGGTCTTATTTATTTATTTATTTGTTTATTTATATATTTTTTTAATGTTTCAGTCATTGGACTGCAACCATGCTGGAGCACTACCTTGAAAGATTTCAAGGCAATGCCCTAGCAATATGTACTGGTGTTGAACAAATCAACACAAGTACATGTTTTTTTGTTTTTTTTTAAAGTCTACTGCTTATTCTTTTGGACTCTTTTGCTGAACTGCCAAGTTGCAGGGACATGAAAAAAACCATCACTGATTGTCAAGCAGATGGAAAGACACAGGGGAAGGACAAGAGAGAGGTATGACATGACTGGGCAGTCTGTAACAGCTGTTGGGGAGTGGAAGAAGAAGGCATAATAATGTATGAGGTGAAGTGAGAGTCACTGTAAGGGTTGGATAACCCAAGACATAATATTTCCAGGAGATCAAGTCTTTTTGAGGACCTCAATTCACCAGAGATCCCTATCCTTTGTCATCTCCTTCATCAGGCTCAGGATCTTGTGGTCAGCCTTCACCACTTCATCCCATGTCTTCCTGAGTTTCCCTCCTCCACAAGTTCCAGCCACATTAAGTGAATGGAACTTCTTTATATGGCTCTCCTCATCCAGATGCATCACATGTCCATACCAGTGCAGTCTTCTTTATTGAGCTCAACAGCTAATTACTCTTATATTCAGTTTTGCATTCACCATCTTTGTACTAATTCTTTCATGCACACTCACATTGCACATCCAATGGAGAATGGTTGCTTCATTTCTTTCCAGTCTTCTCAAATCCTCTTGCTTTCCAGACCCTTGTCTCACTACCATGTACAACTGTAGTCCTGACACAAACATCATACAATCTGTCCTTCACTCTTAGAGAAAAGATTTGTTTTGGCATGGTTTTTATGGTCAGATGCCCTTCCTAACTCCATCCACTTTGAGAGTGTAGTGGGAGCCTTTTATATGTCACTGGCATGGATGCTTTTATGTGTCACTGACACTGGTGATATTACACATCACCACCACAAATGCTGTTACAAGTCACCAGCACCAGCCACAAATACGGTTTCATGTGGCTTGATGAGTCTTCTCAAGCACAGCAAATCGCCAAAAGTCATGATCACTTGTCATATATATATATATTACTATTTAGCATCTGCTTTCCATGTTGGCATGGATTAGACAGTTTGACTGGAACTGGTAAGCCACAGAGTTGTGCAAGGAGCCAGTATGATCTTGTCTTCATCTCACATTGCTCTGTGATCACTTCAAAGCTGACATATGGTACACCATGCACCTGTTTAGGCAACATTGATTTGATGGAGGGAGAGAGAGAGCTAATGTACAGTACGTACAGCACACTTGATCATTATAAACAAATCATTTGTGCAGGTCATTTGGCAAAAGCTGAACACTCATATGTCATCTTCAACAGGAGAGTCCATCAACGCCTAGTTTAGAATAGAGGCAGCTGATGAAGGAAAAGTTCCATAAGTGGCTCGTCTGTTTTCTTGTGTTCATTCTGTTGTCCGTAAAAAAAAGTACGTTTTTTGTGCTTTGTGTATATTCCTGTTCCTTTTTTGATGTCCTGTACCTGGATATGCATCTGTATATACATATAGATGTAGGTATGTACATATATGTATGTATACACGCATATGCTCATATATCATTTGTTTTATATATATATATATATATATATATATATATATATATATATATATATATATATATATATATATATATATATATATATATATATTTATATATGTGTGTGTGTGTGTGTGTGTGTGTTTTACTACTAAGCTATCAAGAAATTTAAGTAATTAAGGTTTCAAAAGGATTAAGAAGTTAACAAAGAATGTTTCTCTTCAAAGAAATCAACCTGCTGTACATAAGGAATTAAGAGTTTGGAAATAGCCAGAGAGGACTGCATAATTAAATGTAGTATATATATATAATGTTTATGAAAAAAGGCAACTCAAATAGAGAGCTTTACAACTAGCTCATAAAAAGAATTTAGGATCTAATTGCTTTTAGAATTGCCAATACCTTCAATAAAATCTTCATTAATATTGAAGAAACCCCATTAATCTTCCAAAATTTTTAAATATAAATATAACAAAATGAAAATTTTGGTCTGCAACTAAATTCCCTTCTTTTATTACCTCAATGAACTAAAAGTGGTTGTAACAGAGACTAAAGTAATGCAAACTAATGATATTATAGCTCAATATGTATTAACCATCTTCATTTTTTTGGCAAAGTTTGCAGTAACCAAATATTCTAGATTTTGTAGTAAAGATACTGAAGGGTTCTGTTTCAGTATCCTCATCTGGTATGTGGAAATCCTGAAGCTCTAGAATTTCAGAATTGAAATTGAAACATTTACCATTTGGCAAAAACATCATTTGAGTACAAAGGAACTATCAACAAACAGAACGTTGAAAATGTGTGTGTGTGTGTGTGTGTGTGTGTGTGTGTGTGTGTGTGTGTGTGTGTGTGTGTGTGTGTGTGTATGTATATGTATATATAATAATAATAATAATAATAATAATAATAATAATAATAATAATAATAATAATAATAATAATAATTTCTTAAGTAACCAGAAGATGGGTTTGATATTAATCTTCATTTGGTACAATGGCAATTTCAACCCATCCTGCTACTGCCCCTTATGGGTGAGACTCCTTTCACCATGTGTGACAACCTCTTGTTTGGTTTGTGGTAGGGTTTGTAAGAACAGGATCTCAAGTCTAACGTAACATCTAAAAAAGTGAGGTTGGTCTTGATTGTTATCTTGAGCCCCATGGAGCTAAGGGCACTAATTAGATCCTTCCTAAGCTTATCAAGGGTATGCCTGTTAGCTCCCCTAGAGATGGCCAGAGCATCATCTCTGTAGAGACCAAAGAGAACTGATGGAAACCTCTTCTTTAAATTGTTTGAAATATACAGTTCTATAAGTTCACAGATGCTCACCCTGTCGCAGGCTTCCATCACTACATCAAAAGAGCCCACTGGGTCAGTTTGTGCCATCTAGGTCAAGCCTTTATTAAACAGCAGTGTTTTTATGGTATGCATAACTACATCAATGTCTCTATCACTTATGTCAGTGAAGCCCCTTGCAAAAGTAAGTGCCTTTCCCAGCAGCTCTTTCAATATAGATGGGTAAACTTCTTTCCTGTAATGACATACACTGAACTCATACACACTTACACACACACACACACACACACACACACACACACACACACACAAACATATATTTGTAGGCTCAAAATAAGTGATTTTATATGCATAAAAATAATGAACATTGTCTGAATAAATAAGTCGATACAAATGTAGAATTTGTGTGTGTGTGTGTGTGTATGTATGTTTGTATGCATGTATGTATGTATGTATACGTGTGTATATATACATGTGTGTGTGTGTGTGTATATATATATATATATGCATATATATATATATATATATATATATATATATATATATATATATATATATATGTATGTATGTATGTATCATACAGGCTTAGCTGACTAAGTGCTTGCTTCATATCCAATAGTATTCACCATTTATTGATTTAAAGATGAAGTAAAATGCTGTACAAATTATATGTAAAGTAATCACTGAAGCCAGACAGAAACATAATTGTTAGTATGATAAAGAAATGATTAGTTGCTTTGGAGAACAAGAATTTTGCTTTGAGGCTTAAAGACAGTCTTTGGCATATCTTAAATATGAGACACTAATGGGTAAGTTTAGGAACATAGTCAAAACACTTCCTGATCAACAGTAAGTAGAATTACTGTTTGATAATTAAATGTGAGATAATTAAATCTGAGATAATTAAATGCAAACATCTACAATCTAGTATTTCAAAGGTTTTAGGCTGAAATTGTACCATTTTGTGTTAAGTTCAATTTTAACCCTTTTGATATCAGTCTATCTTACTTGTGGTTTCTAACACAAATCTCATCATTGAAGTCTTCAGATTTAAATTAAAACTTTCAGTGTCAGGAGCCACTATATCTAGCAGTCATTGGCTTGAAGAAGTCCTTTGACAACATGCCTTACTCTTTAATCTAGTAGTTGCTAAGGAAACTAGGTGTTGATGAATGGCCTTTGAGTGCTGTGTGAGTTATAGACAGAGTTGCAGTTAACAAAATAAGAGTCAGCAATGAATTGAGAGATGAATTTATCATGCTGGTAAGTCTTTCAAGGCTCAGTCATCAGCCACCTCCTGCTCATTGTAATCTTAAAGGCAATAAAAAAAGGGTTTAAGAACAAATATCCATGAGAACACCTATATACTGAAAGGTCACCCCCAACCCCACAAGTATCATGAACCTTACATTAAAATTGGTGTTAGTGATGAAGGATAGTGTATGTATATATGTATATATGTATATATGTATATATGTATATATCTTTTGTATTTTATCTTTCACTTGGTTTAGTCATTAGACTGTGGTCATGCTGGGTCATCACCGTGAGGAATTTATAGTTGAATGTATCAACCCCAGTACTTCTTTTTAAAGCCTGGTACTTATTCTATTGATTCCTTTTGCCTAACCACTAAGTTATGGGGACATAAACACACCAACACCGGTTGTCATGTAGTGGAAGGGGGACAAAACACACACGCACACACACACACACACACACACACACACATATATATATATATATATATATATATTATTTTGCTTAAAAGAGTTCCAACACTGTCTGTTTTTTATGTTTTATTTATATTCCTGCAGAACTAATGTGGGGTATAGAATATGGAATATACAATATATAATATAATATACAATATATAATATAAAATAAAATAAAAATGGATGGCACCATGAAATAAAGTATTGAATGTAGATGAAATATTGAGTGTTCAATATAAAGGATCAAATATATAAATATATAAATATAAATATATATATATAAAGGCGACTCGAGTTTCAGGGCTATTTCCCTTCGTCATGGCCGGTATGACAATCTTTAACAGATATATATATGCGTCGGGCTTCTTTCAGTTTCCATCTATCAAATCCACTCACAAGGCTTTGGTCGGCCCAAGGCTATAGTAGAAGGCACTTGCCCTAGGTGCTACACAGTAGGACTGAACTCAGAACCATGTACAAACCAACGTACAAACATAGACTTCCTCATATGTCAGAGGGGATCCCTAGAAGTAGTAGACAGTTTTTGTTACTTAGATGACCATGTTAGCAGTGTGGGTGGTTGTTCTGAAAGCATAGCTGCTAGAATAAGAATAGGCTGGGAAAAGTTCAGAGAGCTAATACCTCTGTTGGTAATGAAAGGCAGATTGTACAATGTCTGTGTACAAACAGCTAAGCTATGTGACAGTGAGATATGGGCTGTGACTACTGAAGACATGCAAAGACTTGAAAGAAATGAAACCAGTATGCTTCACTGGATTGGTAATGTCAGTGTGCATTATGACAGAGTGTAAGTGATTTCGAGAGAAAAACTGGGTATACATAGTATCTGACGTAGTGTGCAAGAGAGAAGACTGCACTGGTATGGCCATGTAATGCATATGAATGAAGACAGTTGCATCAAGAGGTGACCGTTTCTAATTGTAAATGGAACATGTGGAAGGGGTAGACCCAAGATGTGGGACAAAGTGAAGAGAAAGGATCTGCAGACATTGGGACTCACAAAGAGGATGACAGGGAATTGAGACTCGTGGCAGTTTGCTGTGCTTGAAAAAAAACACGTCAAGCTAAGCAAAAGTATGGTTGCTCTTGCATACAGGTTCATCTTCTGCAACTCTCTCCAGCTGAGTATCCCTAACCTTGCAGGCTAGTGTCATGTAAAAAGCACCCGGTATACTCTGTAAAGTGGTTGGTGTTAAGACAGGCATCCAGCTGTAGAAACCATGTCAAAGCAGACATGGAGCCTGAACAGCCCTTCAGTCATTCAGCTCCTGTCAAACCATCCAACCCATGCTAGCATGGAAAATGGACGTTAAATGATTATGATGATGATGACGATGATGATGAGGATGATATATACATATATATATGCATACTTTTTTCATCACTGTGAAGATATATATAGATGTGTGTGTGTGTGTGTGTGTATGTATGCATGTATGTATGTAAATGTATGTATGTATGTATATAATATATATATATATATATGTGTGTGTGTGTGTGTGTGTGTGTGTGTATATATATGTATATATATATATATATATATATATATATATATATATATATATATATATATATATATATATATATATATATGTATATATATGTATATATATATATGTATGTATATATATGTATGTATGTATATATATATACATAAATTTTCTGGTGATTTCCCAAGAAGCGATAAATTACAGAACTCAATATGTAAACAATATATTCTTTAATATGTTACAACTGAAAAGCTGTAAATTGCCAGTTCTCTGAGTTTCATATTTCCACCCATTCAGTTGGTAATCTGAGACTGTTTTCACTTAAATTATCTGATATTTGAATGTATTTTGAAATATTATATGAAAGCTATCAAGAAAACGTTTTTTAAATTATGCAAGACTTATATAATTTTACATTTTACATTTCATTTATGGCTCTTGTGGGAATACACCAAATGTCTTTTTTTCTTTTTCCTTTACTTAGCATTGCATTTGGAATTTAAACATCAAACAAAGAAGGTCACTTTAAGAACTGTTCTCTAATAAAATTCTGTTGTTGTTTAAGAAATTTTTTTAAAAACAATTTTCCAAAAACACTTCAAAATCAATGCTTTTTCTCTGAACCAAGTCAGAATTCTAGAAGGCTGATACTTACACAGAAGATGCTTTTAACTTCATGCATACAAGGTGCTAATAATTCTGTTCTTTTGTTCAAACCATTACTTCCTTGAAACAAAATTCTTGATTTTTTGATCAAAGGTCACACCACATTTTTGCTTTGAACCTACCGTTCCCAACTGCTTGCACCTTATCTACAATTGACCAGATAATTGAATTCTTGAAGACTTGCTACATATAAGAACCATATCAATTTCAACAAAGCCATAGCACATTTTTGTTCAGGACCAACAAATGGATGTTTGTCCCTATAAAATCGATTTTTTAATGCAAATTCAGTTACTTGAGATTTGTCTCTGTTGTTGTTTCTACTTTAATGTTGTATACAATCAATAATGCCATACAGTTACCATCAAGCAGGCAATTCTCATGAATACTGAAGTTGCATGATTGGTGTGCATCAGCTATTCCTCTATCTGTTTCATTCAGACTTGCAGCATTTATACCTCTGATATAATAACCAAACTTTTTACTCCCTGAATATGTAACCTTAATACAGTTGCAATTTAATATCTTGCTATATTTATACCTCAGCAGAAAATGGTAATCTATCAAATTAAGGAATTCCTTAGCTGTATTAGTTCATACTACTTAATTAAATACTAAGATGAACCATAAGATACACTTCTTTTTATTCCTGATGCTTCACTGCATGTTTTCAATGCTTTATATATATATATATATATATATATATATATATATATCATCATCATCATCATCGTCGTTTAACGTCCGCTTTCCATGCTAGCATGGGTTGGACGATTTGACTGAGGACTGGTGAAACCAGATGGCTACACCAGGCTCCAATCTGATTTGGCAGAGTTTCTACAGCTGGATACCCTTCCTAACGCCAACCACTCAGAGAGTGTAGTGGGTGCTTTTACGTGCCACCAGCACGAAGGCCAGTCAGTCGGTACTGGCAACAGCTTCGCTCAAAATGGTGTATTTTATGTGCCACACGCACAAGAGCCAGTCCAGGGGCACTGGCAACCATATATATATATAAATATAATCTCATTGGAGAGTCTATTATAGCTGAGTGTTTTATTATAGTATGTAACTGCCTCAATAAAAACAGTTTTATAGGATGATGCTGAGTGCACCCATTCATGGACATTTTCAATTAAGTTCTTCAAGATATTGAGTCAGTGATTTGATTGTTAAGATATGCCCAGAAAGGAACAGTCTCCATGTGGATGGTGAGTAGGAGGACAGCACTTGTAATGAAAGATAGAAGAAAGGGGAATATTGTGAGAAACTACCATCCCATAGCATGCCTAAGCATAATCTGAAAGATATTCACTGGAATATGTACAGCAAAGACATACACTTTCCTGACACAGGAAGAAGTACTACCAAGGGAACAAAAAGGATGTAGGGAGAGTTCACAGGGTACCAAGAATCATCTGGTGATTGATAAAACAGTTTTGAGACATTGTAAAAAAACATCATACAAGCATGTCTATTGCTTGGATTGACTTTAAGAAGACATATGATATGATGCCTCATTCTTGGATCGTTGAATGCCTGCAGATGTTTGGTGTTGCTGACAACATCAAAACTTTTCTGATGCATAGCATGAAAGAGTGGAAAACCAAATTGTAAAGTGACTTGTTTTCTCCATTATTATTTGAAATTGCACTAATATCCATGACAATGACACTTAGGAAAGTTAAGATGGGTTACCAATGTGGCAAGAAAGCCTATCATTGAACTGTCTTCTGTTTATAGATGACCTGAAATTGTTTAGGAAATCTGAAAAACAGATAGATTCCTTAACCAAAACAGTCCAGAAGTGAGGTAGGGACATTGGTATGGAATTTGGGATTACCAAATACTCAGTACTTAATATGAAAAGAGGGAAGTAAGCAGCCTGCAGAGGATTGCGGTTACCATCAGAAGAGACCATGGGTGAACCCAACAATAGTGAATATAGATATTTAGGGATTTTGGAGTTGGATGACATTCTACACAGAGAAATGAAAGTCAAGGTCAGCGAAGTGTATCAAAAAAGGGTGAAGATGGTGTTGAAATTCAACCTGAATGCCAAAAATGTGATTACCACAATGAATATCTGGGCAGTTGCAGTCAGATATCATGCGTCCATCTTCAAATGGACTAAGGAGGAATATCAACACTGAATAGAAGGCCTGTGTTACGAAGGAATGATAATAATGATAATAGTAATAATAATAATAATAATAATAATAATAATAATAATAATAATAATAATAGTAATAATAATAATAATAATAACAATAATAATAAACATGGGTGTTTTGTTCAACATCCTTAAACAACCCTTATTCAAGGAACATTTGAGCAGGATGGGCTACTCAACCTGAATAAAATTCTAACATGGCCCCCACCTGTGAGGTTATGCGCTGTTTATTTTGATATGAGATCACCATGTCGTGCACATATAGGCAGGTAGTCATGATGGGTATACTGGGCTTTGTATATTTTACTCCAGTGTCTCTTTGGTGGCATGCACTGCTCTCTCACTCAATAATAATAATAATAATAATAATAATAATAATAATAATAGGCTTTCGACAGTGTTCCCCACACATGGATTCTGGAAACACTAGCCATAAACAAGGTGGCACCAATTATCATAAAATACATAGAGCACTCAATGAACAAATGGCAGACAGTGCTACAGCTCCAAACAAAAGAGGGACTTGTGAAAACGAAAGCCATCCTCATTAGAAGAGGAATATTCCAGGGAGACACGCTCTCTCCACTCCTGTTCTGCCTGGCACTCACACCTTTAACAGAATTGCTAAATAGAACTGGATGCAGTTACAAATGCTATGGAAAAACAGTCAGCCACCTTCTATATATGGATGACCTAAAATTATATGCAAAAAACGACAAAGAGCTAGAAACACTACTACAGACAGTACACGGCTTTACCAAGGAAATAGAAATGAAATTCGGATTAGAAAAATGTGCCAAAGCAACCCTGAAAAGAGGAAAATTAGTTAAAAGTAGCAATATAACACTAGATAAAGCCAATGAAATAAGAGAACTAGACGAAAGCCAACCATATAAGTATTTAGGAGTCAATGAACTAGATAGGATACAACATACACAAATGAAAGAAAAAATAAAGAAAGAGTACTATAGACGAGTTAGATCAATACTAAAAACAGAGCTCAATGCTAAAAACAAGATAATGGGTATCAACACTTTAGCTGTCCCAGTTATAAGCTACAGCTACAACATCCTTAACTGGACACTAAACGAACTATGTAAAATAGACAGGAAAACAAGAAAAATAATGACAGGATATAGGATGCACCACCCAAAATCTGACATAGAAAGGCTATATATACAACGCACAGAAGGTGGCAGGGGTCTTATACAGCTAGAAAACTATTATAAAATAACCACCATAGGACTGCAAAAATACCTACTCCAGAAGCAAGGGAAACTAATACAAATAGCCACAAAACACGAGCAAAACAAAAAACTGTTTTCAGTATTTAAGGAAGCTGACAAATACAAACAAGAAATCAATCTACCTAACAAATACGAAGAAGAAGAAGAAGAAACAACAAAAGCTATAAAACAAATGAAATCCAAACTAAAACTAGAACAGCAACGGACCATGATAAAACGATGGCAAGAAAAGCCCCTACATGGTAAATACTGGGCTAAACTAAATGCGAAAGAAATAGACAGAGAAAAATCCCAGCAATGGCTGAGAAGCTCAGGACTCAAAGCAGAGACTGAAGGATTTTTAATTGCTGCACAAGACCAAAGCCTCCCCACCAGAAATTACCAAAAACACATAATGAAAAGAAATATAACAAGTAACTGTAGAATATGTGGAGATGGACAAGAAACAATAAATCATATTATCTCTGGCTGCCCAGTCCTGGCTAAGAAGGAATATATTCACAGACACGACAGAGCTGGGACCTATATACACTGGAAGCTATGCCAACATTATGGAATAGCAACAGAAAAAAGATGGTATAAACACACGCCAGAAAAGGTCACAGAAAACGAGAAAGCAACCATACTCTGGGATATGCCAATACACACAGATAGAGAAATTAAGGCAAATAGATCAGATATAGTTGTCAAAGATCATGAAGAAAAAAAATGCTTTCTAATTGATGTATCAATACCAGCAGATGACAACGTTTCTCTAAAAGAAATGGAAAAAGTTTCAAAATACAAAGACCTGGAAATAGAGATACCTCGAATGTGGAATCTAAAAACAGAAACAATTCCTATCATAGTAGGTGCCTTAGGTATAATAAAAAAATATTCAGACAAATACATAACAAAAACACCAGGACTTACAAATATATATAACATACAGAAAATTGCACTACTGGGTACTGCACACATTCTACGCAAAACACTTTCAATACAGTAAACATAAGAGCACCACAGCAAACCACAGCACATACCCAAGGCGCACAGAGCTGCGCTCGGTAGTGAAGTGAAAGCACGTTATAAAAATAAAACTACTGAATAATAATAATAATAATAATAACAACAATAATAATGATAATGACAATGATAATAATAATAATAATAATAATAATAATAATAATAATAATAATAATAATAACAATAATAATGATAATGACAATGATAATAATAATAATAATAATAATAATAATAATAATAATAATAATAATAATAATCCTTTCTACTAAAGGCACAAAACCTGAAATTTTTGGGGAACAGACTAGATACCAGAGAGAACTCTCAAGATAAAACAAAGTGAGTATAAGGAAGGATCAGACAGTGGATTGCAGGGATGGATGGTTTCATTAGAGTGTGGTTTGAGATGAAGGGAGAGGTGAGCGTAGTGAGTGATGATAAGGATGGATGTGCAGTTGATGGGAAATGCCAGTATGGAGATGGGGTAAGATGAGAGAGATAGAAGTAGTTTTATCTCTCTATCTTCTTGAAGTAGTTCAGGAAGGAAGGAAGATCAGAAAGTAATGGGATGTGCAGGGTATAGGAGAAGTACGGAGGGAGATGTGGAAATACATAAGGATAGCTATAGTGACTGGGGCTTGATGGCCGATATATACGAGGGTTTTAGGAATGATAACAGATCTAAGAAGTATTAAGAATGATAGCAGATACAAGAGGTGTTAAGATGAAGTATCACAGACGAGAGAGACAAATAACTGAAGGTACAGAATGGAGGTGATTGCTGAAAATAGTGTGGGAAAGGAAGATAGTGAGAATGATGGATTGAAGAGGTTTGAGCAGTGGTGGGGAAAGAGAATTGGTAGTACAAAGAATGGGGGGTGTAATATGTGCCAATTCTGCTCTCAAGAGAGTACTGCCATAGATAGAGGAGATATGGCAGGGATAGGTGTTAGGGACATGTTTGATGGATGAAACATGGGGGCAGAACAAGTGTGGGGACAGGGTCCAGCATGTTCAAGCATAAACCTTATGCTTTTAGGACACCAATTTGCTGTGATAGATTGATCTTCTTGAGCACAGTGAATCAATAACCATCTTAGTTCTTTGTCATCCACTCCATAATACTTAGAATCTTGAGGTCAACCTTCACTACTTTGTCTCATATCTTCCTGGATCTCCCTTTCCCACAAGTTTCACTCACTCTGCCAGTTAACCACCTTTAACAGAAAGAGCATTCAGTTGACTAAATAAATAATTATGTATTTTGTATTTCAAAAACTGTAACAGGAGTGGCTGTGTGGTAAGTAGCTTACTTGCCAACCACATGGTTCCGGGTTCAGACCCACTGCATGGCAACTTGGGCAAGTGTCTTCTACTATAGCCTCGGGCCGACCAAAGCCTTGTGAGTGAATTTGGTAGAAGGAAACTGAAAAGAAGCCCGTCGTATATATGTGTATATATATATATATGTATGTGTGTTTGTGTGTCTGTGTTTGTCCCCCCACCATCGCTTGACAACCGATGCTGGTGTGTTTACGTCCCCGTAACTTAGCAGTTCGGCAAAAAGAGATCGATAGAATAAGTACTAGGCTTACAAAGTATAAGTCCTAGAGTCGATTTGCTCGACTACAAGGCGGTGCTCCAGCATGGCCGCAGTCAGATGACTGAAACAAGTAAAAGAGTAAAAGAGTAAAAGAGTTGTAAGTTTGAATATTGTGACAGTAATTAAAAATATTAATTGAGACAATCCCATATCTATATCAGTATATACGTCTTAGGCAGCTTAGTGTTTTACAATTCCAGTTTTTAATGAATTAAGAGCTTCGGAGAGGAGAGGGGTGGGGCAAATATTTTTATAGTAAGAGGTGCATTCCTTTGATGAACCACTTTCTTGTAAGGAAGTCTGAGATAAACATAGGTACACATCACTATCATCCAATTGCTTTAGAAAGATTTGAAGCTTAATCTCACAGTATTTCGATTATAGTCATTCAAAGAAAACCAATGATTTATATCAAATTAGTAAATGAAAATCTCATCTGTTTGTACAAAATTTTTTCTAGATAGGGAAAATAGATGCATCTAATGAAAACATCTATTTATCCCTTGCGAAGTAACGAAACTGCTTGATTTGGGAAAAGTAGTTTCCCTTTAGAATATTCTGAGCGCATAATTTCATTATCTCCCTTTATGCGATAAGGAATTACTTCCCTTAGATTAAGAGTTATTTCCCTTGAATTATAAATTTTTCGTTATTTTAATTTCTGCATAACATTTTAATTGTCGGTATATTTAATGTTTTATTTTTAATATCTCTGCTGATAATGATGTTCTTTTTCCATAGAGTTGGAAGATAGACTACAGACCCTTTTAAGAAAATACAATTAATTTAAAACCTTCGTATACGGATGTTTATTATAGTTACTTGTACATGTTAGACTATAAAACTACCGAAACATCATAAAACTGTTCTAACATAATCATTTCTTCTATAGAAATCCAATATTATGTATTACAATTTCGTTAATTCTAACGGATGATACACAAATTCTTTTTAAATCGAACGTCCTTCATTAAGCCAAAGATAAGAGCTGTTCCTAATAGCGTAATTACTTCCCTTTAATCGCCTTTGCGTCAGTTTGTAAACGTTTGTGTATCGTGAGCTTGCATCGCGCGCCTATGTGCGTGTGTGCGTGTGTGTGTGCGTGTGCGTGTGTATGCGTGCGTGTGTGTGTGTGTGTGTGTGTGTTTGTGTGTTTGTGTGTGTGTGTGTGTATGTGTGTGTGTGTGTGTGTGTGTGTGTGTGTGTCATATTGATGCAGTTAGAAGGACGAACAGATGACGGGACAGAATAAATATTTTGTATTCTTTTACGTTCAAAGGTCAATTTTAGGTAGACTGAGTACCAGTTAATATGTTGTTGTTGTTGTTGTTGTTGTTGTTGTTGTTGTCGTCGTTGTTGTTGCTGATATTACTTTGTCACCGTCATCGTTGTTGTTTAACCAGAAGAAAAAACTTTAGTGGAACAGACTTATAATCAAAATCATTCAAACAGTGGCCATCTTTTCCTTTCTTCAAGCATCTATGACTGCGTTATGCTATACGTGTTTCTTTTCTAAGAAGATAGGGTACGAATTTCATGAAGATTTGTGTTCTTGCTTCTCCTGAAAGCACAAACGACACTTTGTTGCTTTTAGCGCCATGTGAGCTTTGGTGGAGCAGACATAAAACCAGATATTTGAGACGTGACCAGATAGTCTTTTTCTCCTCTGTAGTGCACTTTAGATCACATTACTCAACGTGTCTTTCGTTTCTAAATTAATAGGGCGTGACTAAGATACATTTGGCTACTATTTCTAGCAGGTCGAATGACCACGTAGAGGCATTCTTGTGGGTTCCTAATGTACTGAATCACTTCAATCATCTCAACAAATATGTGGCGTTATGATGATATTATTAAATAATAATGAAATTATTGTGTATAGTGATCAGGTGTACTACAACTTATCAAAGGTACATAGAATTATGTACAAATGTTAGGAAAGGGAACCTATGGATGGATATCAGGTGTAGTGGTAGCGAATTTCAGGAAGCGTGAAGATTTTAAAGGATGCAATGTCTCGGCAGCTAACAACTGATGCAGATAGTTTGTTCCATGCTTCAGCAACTCTGAGAGTGAAAAAATGTTTCCGAAAGGCATGGGAGCTGTGCTGTTTTCTGACTTTGTAGGCATGCCCACGTGTGTTAGACAGAAGGAGTTCAAAGAGGTGCTCAAAGTAGTTGTTGGTACGATAATTAATAATTTTGTGGATGTTTACCAACTCAGTTGCCAGACGTCGGAGCTTCAATGTATCTATGCCCAGGGAGGCAAGGTGTTCAGAGTATGGTAGATGCCTAATGGAGGGTATTCGCTTAGATGCACGTCTCAGGGGTTCCAAACTGGTGATGACAAATTCCAAGTGTGGTCTTACCATAGCCATATACAGCCTTAAATGATAGCTGGAGAACGGCTGACAAAGGTTTTACACCCTCGGCCTTCTTGACAATTTTAGAGAAGTGCTTTGTCCAGCGCAAATCACTGCTGACAGTAATGCCCAAGTCACGTTCACAAGAAGACTTCTTGATGTTAGTGTCGCTAAAAAAGTATGTAGACACTGGGTTTTTCCTTCTAAAATGCATGATGGTACACTTGTCCACAGCCAGCTTGAGTTGCCAGTCTGTGATCCATTGTTGCATTGTGTCCAGGTTCGATTGCGAGAAAGATCTATAGTTTTCAGGATCTGTCCTTTTTATCTTAAGCTACAGCTTGATATCATCTACATATTTCAGCACTGTGGCATTCTTTAGGTTGGCATCTATGTCATTAATGTGTGCAACAAACAAAAGGGGACCTGCGGTACACCAGTTGACATCTCATAAGGTGAAGAATGCTGTCCTAGAACCGTGACTACTTCTTTTCGGCTGAGAATGAAGGATTAGAAATAAATATTTCTGAAATTCTTTAAGTACCAATCAAGTACTGAGGCTAGTATTTGACAGCTAATAACCAAGGCGGTGAATAGGTAGAATCGATAGAGTGTTAAGGTGAATTCCACGCAGTATTTATTCCGATTCTATACGCTCTGAGTTCAAATCCACCTGAGGTCAACTTTCCCTTTCATCGTTTCGGGGTCTATATAATAAATAAAAAAAGTACTAATCCAGGACGGTGGATTGATGGATTGTTGTTTGTTCGGATACTTCAAAACCTGCCATGATCGATTAGTGTAGCAGAATTAATCCGTCACCCAGTTCAACACCACCACGTGAGATTTTGGGAGCCTCTAGAGGAAATTACTCTATTGCAAGTTTGATAATAATTCCCTCCCTCCTTACCTCCCTCCTTACCTCCCTCCCTCCCTACCTACCCCCTACCTACCCCCTACCTCCATACCTCCCTACCTACCTACCCATCTACCTCTCACCAATCTCAAAGGATCTGTAAAGGATCATGGGCAATGATTTTCCTCCTGGCAAAAAGAAAATACAGCAAAATGCTCGACAAAAGACTTCTAAATTCTATATTGCTATAGAAGGAATTCCACCTGAGGGCATCTTGGTCCTTCAGCTTTATTGGGCCGATATAAGAACAAGTTGTTGGGTGGATTTCATTTATTCTACCCTTTTTCTTACTTGTAGATTTGCATCTCTGGTAGCAATCTGCCCTCCACTGCTAAGAAGACAAAATTACACATTCTTCATGACTAATGTGTGTGACCTCACTCTTGACGAATATGACCTTACTTTGTATGAAAGTCGTATAAGTGCACGTAACCTGTATACGTGCACCTGACCTGCTTGGAAACAAAGTCATTCGCTCAATGACATCAAATCATTTGATATAGATGTGCTGGCTATCAGCGAAATTAAGACTGCTAGTGTGCAAACAGTTTTGCCCATCTTCCGCGACTACTAGCTGTATGCATCTTTTGGTTGATCCGGATCGGGCCGGGGTACTGGCAACACAAGGGGGTTGTGAGGGGTGCGAACCGCACTGAGAGACATTATCATAGCGGGTTACACTAAAAGAGGATTTTCTAGAAAAATAATACATAAAATATGCTAACTCGATGAATGAATCTGTTTCATGTAACACCAGAGTTTAACACACGAAGTCCATGCAGTTCTTAAAAGCTTTTCTACTATTCTTATCGAAACTAATTTTCACAAGGTGATTTAAGTGTGAATATATGTAATAGTTTGAATGATAGTGTAATTTACAGGTGTAATTTTTTTAATTTTGCTAGTCGTTTATATCACTGCTATTGCTATATTATTCATAGATGCAAAGGAATTATAATTTACGAATAATATTAGTATAAAAAAGACTTTACCAAGGTTTCTTGTATGGTCTCATACGGGAAGAGTTCCATGGAAAGATGATGTCATGAACTATCTTTTCTACTCTAGGCACAAGGCCCAACATTTTTGGGGAGGGGGCCAGTCGATTACATCGACCCCAGTACGCAACTGGTACTTAATTTATCGACCCCGAAAGGATGAAAGGCAAAGTCGACCTCAGCAGATATTTGAACTCAGAACGTAGACAGACGAAATACCGCTATGCTATGCATTTCGCCCGGCGTGCTAACGTTTCTTATTTCATTATTGCCCACAAGGGGCTAAACATAGAGGGGACAAACAAGGACAGACAAAGGGATTAAGTTGATTATATCGACCCCAGTGCGTAACTGGTACTTAATTTATCGACCCCGAAAGGATGAAAGGCAAAATCGACCTCGGCGGAATTTGAACTCAGAACGTAACAACAGACGAAGTACCGCTAAGCATTTCGTCCGGCGTGCTAACGTTTCTGCCAGAGACCGTTTTTTGGTATAATATGTCGCCCAGGACGGGACAGGCTGAGGAGTCAATGCCACATCGGACAATATTCAAGTACGAGTGGAGACATCCAAGTACCGCATCGCCGCATCCTACAGAAGAGAAAGGGCATGCCTTTGTACAGGTCGGGGAAGAAGTCTGCGTTAAACCCCCAAATGCATGGTGCACATCACAGTGGGGAAAGGGGACAATAACCTCTATGAATTCGAGGAACAATGTGTCCGTAGATGGCATGATACGACATGTTTTGGATGTGCGCAGGAGGATGGGGCCAACGGTAATGGACAAGAAGACGAAGTCGGCAGCAACATGTCAGGAACTGAGGCCAGTCCCATGGCAGTCACAGGTTGGCTGATTATGACACAAGTTAAGGCGTGCGACCAGGGTTGAGGAGAGGGTGTGGGCAGGTTGGTTGAACGATCTTCAGATCAGGGGCGCGTGTGGTGTTATGAGCCAGGGTGTGTTGTAGGGAAGGATCGGAAGTGAGAGAGTAGGCATGTCCTGTTGGAAGTGGGGCCTGTGGGTCCCACAGGAAGGGCCACGGTGGGCATGCGGGGTCAGTGAAGCGCGAAGACGCAGTCGGCGGCGAACAGCGCATCAGAGCAGACGTGTGTCAGACTGTACAGCGACGGATAGCGCACGTGGACGTTGAGTGAATCTTGCAGATCGAGACAGAGCACGTGGTCGTTGAAAATAACCCTTTTTCCGGACCGACAGATAAGACTACCGCAATTATCTCTTCGCTTCCGTCCTTTTTCTTCCTTTACATCACACAGGACATATTCGTTTATCAACCGAGTCCATCGTCAGGATCGCCTTTGTGTTCCTTTGGCTGGGAGCA
Organism: Octopus bimaculoides; assembly: GCF_046866305.1. Classification (NCBI taxonomy): domain Eukaryota; kingdom Metazoa; phylum Mollusca; class Cephalopoda; order Octopoda; family Octopodidae; genus Octopus; species Octopus bimaculoides. Next base: position 43,991,563 of record NC_142931.1, on the reverse strand, counting down.
TGGTTCTGTCTGGTGGCTATGGTGATAGAGATTGTAAGGTGAACTTTCTCATATGAGTGTATATTGTCTTCGTATTGTTTGCTTTTATCTCTGTTTGAGGTTTCTATGCAAACTGCACACATCTACTACTACAAGATGAACAGTGAAGTGACATAATCGACAGCGTGCTAAACAAAATGTTCTCCGATTTTTATTAAACATTCTTCAAACTTCCAATCTCAAATCTCGCTGAGTTTTACGTTGCTCTTCCAGCTTTTGGAGTCGTGAACATAAAGTATTAGTTAAGTAATGGTTTATGTAATTTTAATTGGTTTATATAATCGACTCCATTCTATTCCGCAACTTCAGACCTTGTGCTTATACTAAAAGTTATTATTATTAATTTCAACACCGAGTACATTTGCAGGGAAAATGTATGTTAATGGCAACATGATAATTGTTTGCTCTTAGCCAGTCTCTGGGGAATAAAATATGTAGGGTGCGCCCCGAGTTTTTTCAATGATCCTTCTAAATTAGCCACTAAGTAAAAAACAAAAATATCCAATGAAAATTTTAACTATGAACAGAATAATATAGTTTGCCGAATAGAATGTTGTTCCACAGAGTGTAGTCTTTGTCAGCGTATTATAAAATACTCTAGAATCAATAGAGCGTAGGAGTTAATGCTTTGCGATTTTTTGTTACGCCCCTTTACATCCTAAGTCAAGAACCCGTCGAGATGAACTTAGCTTTCACCCTTTCAGTGTGTCAATTTAATTCGTCCCTACAATTCCATATCTTTGTGTCGTTATTGTTACTGACATGGAGCAAGGTGTAAGCTCACGGTACGTTGGATAGTGTTATACTTTTGATTGACGACATTTCATTTAACTATTTTTGTATGTAGCTTTTTTACGTACTTCAGTCCGGTGAGGAGAAAAAGAACTCGTAGTATTTCCAGGTGCTCCTGAACTGAGGAGATCGATCGACTGATATTGAACTCGAATTATTGCACAATATTAACTGATAAAGGAGATCTATGCTCAAAAATATTCCAGTCCTACCCACTCCATCATTTCTTTTAGTTAATCATGGTATATCAAGGAATACATTATCTAATGTGTCCTTCCCTTTTTTATGACAGTAAGAGGGGGGGATTTGGGTGCTATTTCTAGCAGGTGAAGACAATTCTTGAAGGCTCCCTAACTAGTTTGCTTCTGCATTTATTGAAAGAAAAATGTGAGCAAGATGAGCGCTATCAGTAGTTGAAGCTTAAAATGGGGAAAAGTTAGGAAAGTATTTAGACAATAGATAGGAGGAAATGTATGGTAAATGGACGGGGGTTGGATAAAAGAATTATACCGATTGTAAAGACAGAAGTGACAGATGGAGAATATAGTGCATCGGTGTGTTAGTGAATGAAAGTTTGTCAATCAGTCGAATGGACCACGCCTTTAGTTTTTCTGTAATATATATATATATATATATATATATATATATATATATATATATATATATATATATATATATATATATATATATATGTATGTATATATATATATATATATATATATATATATAACTGCAGTGTTTCTGAGTATTTGTAGAAACTACTCTATTATATGAACAATATGCTAGTGTGGGGAACAAATGCTTTGTGTAACGTTAGCGGCGGAAGTAATATGTGGTCCCGGAGAGAAGGCGTAGACATTGAAATATATGTTATGTTATAGCAATATGTTGCCACCACAAGAGAATTTCGCACATTGTGTGTGTGTGTGTGTGTGTGTGTGTGTTGGGGTAGTGCTACCAATATGAAGATTTAGTTGTGAATTATTCATGAATATCGAGGATATTTCGTTGTAAAGACATTTCCTTCGTGTGTGTGGCGACTTTGTTCTGTCACTATTAAAGAAGACTAGACTCTGCATTCATTGAAGTAGGTTTTCAATGTCTTTGTTCATGAATGTTGTGTATTGAATACACACTGCTTATACCTTTGTGAAGAAAACATGAATGGCACAACATTAAATTTCCTTTTTATTAAAAATAAAATGTTTTTGTGACTAATCAAAAGAACATATGATCGTTGTCATATTGACGAAGACGCGGTAATTGGATTCTCTTCTAACACAATAAGATAGCAGCTTCAGTTGATTCACTTCAAACCTCCCTTTCAATTGCAACTGGAACTTATAAGATAAAAGAACAAGCTTTATTTTCGTCCTGCTGGAATCTGAAGACCTTGTGAGAGGTGTCGAATATTTCAACCCACCATCTTAAAAGTGTTAAAAGTGTTCTATTTCTCTTATATGCGAGACACAGAACCATACATTAAATATTTGAGTAGTGTATTTGATATTTCATTTTTAGATGTATTCACCATTTTTTGTTTTTATTTCACGAAAAGAGGAAATCAGGATAATGATACTTGAGCTTTTCTCAAGACCATAAGTTTTGTATATGAAACTATATCATACTGAGTTCTCACTGAGCCACAGTTACAACCCCCAATGACTTTGGTTACATTTGACTAAACAAGAAATCTATAATACTTGGGAATATAAAAGTAAAGTTTGCTACGTACATGCTTTTCTCCTCAAGAACGTTAGGAACATATGAAAAGTGAACTTGCTTGAAGCGAACAAATGAGAACCGTACAATCATGACCAAGCGGCAGGTTCGACCTCTTTGGTGTGCTCACTACTTTTACAATTTGATATTGATTTATTGTAGCTAGACACGGAACTATTTTAATAGAAGAAGTAAGGAAACCAAATATATTGACGTCAGTAATTTCCTCGCTGTTATTTTGCAAAGAATCTTGTGGCACGTAATACGTCATTCCCAATACCAGTTTACTGTCTAAATATGGGATTATTTGAGAAGCACACTTCATTTCAGTACCTGAGTTTCTGAGTGGTTCTGTGATTTTAAATACCAATTTCTTATATTAGCAAAAGATGACGAATTTAGGAATAAGAGTATGTAGATCTAATAAAACCTGATATTACCCCGGTACTTTATCGAAGCCAGAGGGACATAAAGTTGACCTTGGATTTGAACTTAGAAAGTAAAAAACTGTAGCTGAATACGAATGTTCATACTTGTTACGCAGATTTTTACTCTTCAACCATTTAAAATATTTAACTGATTAACATCACTTCTGTAGTCAGGCGAGAACTGGTGTTTTCAAACAGATATTATCATAAGTCCAATAAACATAACATTGATTCATTTTATGCAAGCTATGTAAATAATATTTAAAGGAAAACTTGAAAGTTTTGATGTTCGTGCCTTTCCCTGAGACTTCAGTAGTATATATAAGTTAAAGAGTATAGAAAAAAATGCAAAGTCGATTCACGAAAACCTTATCATTTTCTCAATAATGCTCTCATCTGAGACTAATTGTGCTAAATTTTAACCCATTTAGGGTAATAAATAAATTGGTTGCAGCTGTGGCAGTCAGATAAATAAGAAAGAAAGAAAAACAGTTCAATACAGAAAATTGAACTATCAGCAATAACAGATGGTAAATATTGATTTTAATTTTCCTTTATACAGATATTTTCCCTTTTGTTTGTTGCAATTTTATATCAATATTTGTCAATCGATAAATCATTCAATATTCAGTGGGCGGAGAGTTGACAGAAATGGAAAAGAAGAGGATTAAATTTTTATGATATGAAGTTAATAGCGTTCCTCTACATTTAAATTACACAACTTTTGAAATAGCCTTTCATTTTGTCATTGTCATTGAAAAAAGTACCAGTTCAATCGAATATACCTTCCCACACGGATTATCGCCTGACTCTCAAACGACGGGAATATTTTGTTTATCAAATATTTTCCTGTTCTATATTTAAGAGATGAGGAATTATATACATTATTTACATTACTTACATTTGACGGATATTTGTCCTCATCTTGTTTGTTGTTAACACAACGTTTCGGCTGATATACCCGTCAGCCTTCATCAGGTGTCTTGGGGAAATTTCGAACCTGGGTTCTCATTCCTAAGGTATTTTTCGATGTTATTATTATTATTATTATTATTATTATTATTATTATTATTATTATTATTATTATTATTATTACTCAGGTCATTGCTTGGAATCGAACTCGGAATCTTAACCACTACGCCATATGCCCACGGGCATATGGTGTAGTGGTTAAGAGCGCGGGCTACTTACCCCAAGATTCCGAGTTCGATTCCAAGCAGTGACCTGAATAATAATAATAATAATAATAATAACATCGAAAACTACCTTAGGAATGAGAACCCAGGTTCGAAATTTCCCCAAGACAACTGATGAAGGCTGGTGGGTATATCAGCCGAAACGTTGAGTTAACAACAAACAAGGTGAGGACAAATATCCGTCAAATGTAAATAAAGTAAATATTTTCCTACACTGTAACTCATAGGGCCTGACTGATGTATGCAATTGTCTTAGTAAATTAATCTTAAAACATGTGAGTGTTGTCATTGACCTATTAAAAGATCTTCCGTTTCCTCTATCATAGGATACTCAAGATTCCGACTTCTTAAACCGTTAACCAAACTAGATATGGAAGTATATCACGTATAGTTTAGTGATTGTGACTCAGTTATGAATACCAAGACCTCATTCGTAATAAACGAGTCAGACGACTTGATTAAATGAAATTAAAGTCATGACTTTTTAACCCTCATCTTTCATTACCATTTTATTTTTCATTTTAATTTACGTAAATGTTACTTGGATTTTCCCAGATTATAGATATCTTTTTCATATAAGCAGCCTTTAAAAGTGGTCAACAGATTCGAACGACCTCGTCTCTCCAACAGCTCCATGTGAATATAATTCTTATCTAGCATTTCATTATGATTTTCGCAAATTAGACAGCTAATGGTAGATCTTTTCTAATAACTGAGAAACCCCTCGGTCAAAATACCTTGTTATTTCGTACAAACGAACTGAAATATTCCTGTGGTTCTGGAGAGGTCATAGGAAGTAAAAATGTATCTGTTTTTATAACTGAAATACATAAAGTAGCTCAGAACTAAGAACTAACAATGTTCTCGTCAATTATCTCGCATGATATTTCTTTACAGCCAGAATAATTTGAGTTAAGATATATTTTCCAATAAATCAGCATTGAAACTAATGAGATATACTTGTTCGTTGGAAGTTATTGAATGAAGAAGGAGAAACCATATTAAGTGACAACTCTCTCTCTCTCCCTCTCAATCTCTCTCTCTCTCAAATTCACTCACTCTCTCTATCACTCTCTGTCTGTCTCTCTGTCTATCTGTCTGTCTGTCTGTCTCTCTGTCTCTCTTCCCTCTCATACATACATTTATACACAAGTATAAATGTGTATATGTGCGTGTGTTTGTGTTTAAAGTTTATGTAAAAACAATCTAGCATTAAACTGAAGAATCACTCAATACTTTTATAGTAGAGTATATATTCATTAATGTTTATAGCAAAAAGGTTGATAGTAACTACGAAGTTTCGGCTTACCAACCGTCTTTCAGTGAGTTTCATGACGGCTGATAAGCCAAAGAAACTGAAGATGGTCTGCGTCCACAAAAATCGGTTTATCACTTGGATGCTTCGTAAGATATAAGAAAACTAGGGCTAAAACTGAAGTTGAGAGACTGATTTGGTGGGAAAATGGGTCACTAGTAAGAAAGAGGAATGCAAGGAATCAAATTTTCAATAGACACATCACCTGCCCAAATAAGCTTACCAACAATCTACTGCGAATATAGCAATGCACAAATATAGAGTTCCGATTTTAGACTTGGTGAGGTTCTAAGCTTGGCGGTCCTTCATTAAAAAAAAATTCAACAGTGGTAGTAGCACAGCTGGGGATAAGAGGGTGCGCCGCCCCGGGTGATGCTTTTATAGGGACGGCACTTTTGGGTTTGCTGAATAAACCTGTATAGGCTCGTGGGCCCGGGAGTGGAGCGGTGACTCAAGAGCTTCCGCGGACAGCGCACACACTTGCTTTTCCACTGACAAACAGTCTCACAGTATTAAAATCATATGTCTTCTCATTATTCTGAAGTTTCTGCGGATTGTGTGGCTCTACACTGTAGCTTGTTTTAGTTTACGCTTAAATAATATACACCTCTCTTGAATGTTTTAGCAAGCAGAGCCGAGAGGTTGAGAGGCGACTTCAAATAATTACGCTATGTGTAAATATTTTGGATTGTTATTGTCATTATTATATTGCCTATATGTGCAATGTTCTATTTTATGGATTATTTCTAGAATGAAACAATCTATGCAACGTCACTGATCATCAATAACGAACAAAAATATATTCGTAGTTTATTCTCTGACCCGTATCAGTCTATTATAATAGCCTCCCTATAGAGGCGGTTGTTATTACACAACAAAACACCAAATAAATCTCTAGACTCGTGCCAAATGTTTCACAGAAATATCAATCTATCGATAAATTATTTTCTTTCACCAACTAACAAACCACTCTCTGTCTTTTGTTTTGTTTTTGTTTGTTTTGCCTTTTTTTTCGTTTTTCTTTCTTTTTCTTTCTTTTATTCTTTTCTATAAATACTCTTCCAAGAAAACCACAGTATTTAGAATATAAGCTTCATGAACAGAGGAGTTCAGTGTTTCTCATAATAGTGTTGAGAGACAAGTGTGGGGTTGGAGGGGCAGACAAATAGCCATGTTTGATAAAATCAGGTTTTAAACTTTTTAAAGTTGTCCACCACCAATGGGAAGAAGAATTATATAGATGCAGATTCAATTTTGAATTTTCTGTAATAAATATATAAGGAGAAGCTGTGAGGGAGAAGTCCGGAGATAGTTTGTGTTTGTCATCTGAGACCCATTGCAATTGTTGATGATTCGCATCACATTGCAAACAATGAGTCAGATGATAAAGATACAGTTCAAGTATATGTGAGAGGTGGGGATAGTGTGTGTGTGTATGTGTGTGTGTGTCTGTGTGTGTGTGTGCGTGCGTGCGTGCGTGTGTGCGTGTGTGTGCGTGCGTGCGCGAGTGTGTGGGTCTCATAAATAGCATATTGTATGCAGAAGCAATGTACTTACATACAAGAACACATATTGGATATGAATTCATATTAAAGTGTTCGTGAATAATCAACCTCTCCGAATAATACTACGTACACTTATATATATATATATATATATATATATATATATATATATATATATATATATATATATATATATATATGTATGTATGTATGTATGTATGTATGAGGGAAAGGCAAAAGTTATCCGCACTTTCACCATAACATATCTTTACTCTTGTCACATTGCCTTCTGCGCATGCGTGCTTACAGTTGTTACTATTGTGGTCACGCGATCAAAGTTTGAGCAGGATCGCGCCATTTTTCTTTCTGGTTATACACTGTAAGCATGGCCGCTTCACTAGCAATGTGCACCAAAGAACAACAGAGAGCAGTGATCCGACTTCTCTGGTCGCAAGGTGTGTCAGGTGCTGTAATTCATTGGAGGGTTTTAGCAGAATACGGGGACAGTGTGCTGCCGCGTAGAAGTGTGTACGAGTGAATCGAGAAGTTTAAAAGTAGCCGGACAAGCGTGACACACGAAAAGGGAGCAAGACGCACATCAATCTCCACCACAAACGAGAAGATTCAGCAAGCTCGAGAGATGATAATGGTGAACCGGTGAGTTCTCATCGATGAGGTAGCTCGTTCTCTACAGATTAGTCATGGTTCTACCTATCAAATCATCCACGATGAGCTCGACTTCCATAAATTCTGTGCAAGATGGGTGCCAAGAGAGCTTACTGCAGAGTACAGGCGCAAACGTCTTGAGGTCTGCTAACATATTTACTCGATCGCTACAATTATGAGGGCGAGGAATTTTTTAGCAGAATAGTTACAGGAGATGACACATGAGTTCATCAATATGAGGCAGAATCTAAATGACAGAACAGGGAGTGAAAACATCCTGGTTCGACAGCGACGAAGAAAGTCAAGACTAAGCCTTCCGCAGGAAAGGTGATACTAATCCTCTTTTGGGACTCAAAAGGGCCTATACTAGAAGACTACCTGGAAAAAGGGGTGTATGATCAACAGTGCAAGATACAGTACTTTGCTAGCCAACAAACTGAAATCAGCAATTCCCACCAAAAGCCGAAGCCTATTGTCGAGGAAAGTGTTGTTGTTGCATAACAATGCACAACCACACATGGCCGCTCAGACCGTTAAAACCCTTAACCAATTGGGTTTTGAGGTGCTGGAACACCCTACCTACAACTCAGACCTTTCCCCCTTCCAACTACCGTATCTTTGGACCACTCAAAGATCGTTTATGAGGTCGTCGATTTCCTACGGATGAAGATGTGAATGAAGCGGTGCATAAATGGTTGCACGACCAACCGAAAACCTTCTTCTTGGAGGGAATGCGCAAGCTTGTGGACCACTGGACCAAGTGCATCGAAAAGGAAGGAGACTATATAGAAAAATGATGTACTTTTTTATCCCCTGCTTTTGCGTAAATATATTGAAAAAAACAAGAGTGCGTATAATTTTTGACTCTCCTTCGGATATATATATATATATATATATATAGAGAGAGAGAGAGAGAGAGAGAGAAGAGGACGTCACTAAGGTGACTAAGGGTACTAGTCAGCACCAGTATTGCTAGAAATAAGAGTTGTTCTGACTTTTATTTCGAGCAATACTGAAGCTGACTATTACTCTTAGTAATTTTGTATGCTTATATTTCTATAATAACGTGATTTGCTTGTCTATATAGTTGCATGCAGGTGTCACGCGTGTATGCGTATGTAGAGGTTGGTGGGAGCACACACACAAATATGAATGAGTAGATATTTGTCTGCCAATTTGCGAAAGTGTTTCTGCATATGTGTGTGTTTGCACATACATATATAGATACAGATGTATGTGTATATACGTATATGCACATACATATATAATACATACATACATACATACATACATACATACATACATACATACATACATACATACATACGAGTATCACCAAATCAAATTACAGAAAGACGCAGTTGACCTTCACGTCGAGAAAATTCTTTAACAAAAAACCGTCATCAAAGACTTTAGCTTGTACTATTCTTAGCCCACGTCTCCACCATCGAAAAGTGCTAATTTTAGAACTCGAAAAATTTTCCAGTCACTTCAACTTGTCAACAGAATTAAGGTCAGAGAAAGTTCAAAACGATAACTCCACATATAATATTACTCCAGCTTAAATACATTGCGACAGAATTCTGTTCGAATCTTCAGAAAAGTTAGATAATTCGGATAGAGTCATCGTTTCCTCTTGGACTCTTTCTACATATGATGAAGTGTCTATGCGTGTAATTAGAATTCTTCTGCCAAGTTATTTTCTAGTTGTCTCTAAGCTGGAACCGTAGCTGGACACGAAGTGTTTCCATAAACGACTTCCCACTGCTCAGTGACACCTAAGCAAAAATGTTTGAGTTAATCAAGACATATATAAGAAGGTTTCAAAATCTACAATGTATGTTGCCTGAAGACTGGAAATGAGAAAATCCGATTTGTGACTGACTAGATTCAAGTATGAATAAGCCGTCAGGCGAAACATCAAATCCTAGTCGACACGAAATTTATAATAAAGTTGACTCAACTCTAAATATTCAGTTGCGCCATGAGTAAATTTTTCTGTTATTTTAAGACTTAAAATAATAGCCTCATCTCAGTATTTATATATCAATATTTTCATTCGTTTATAATGCACTACACAATGTCACTTTTGATAAGTTGCCAGCATATGCACTGTTATGTAAATTGAATTTACCAGTTTGACAGATTCTTAGTTTGTGCCTATTAATATGTGTGTGTGTGTGTGTGTGTGTGTGTGTGTGTGTGTGTGTGTGTGTGTGTGTGTGTGTGTGTGCAGGCGTGGCTGTGTGTAGGCGTGGCTGTGTGGTAAAATATGCTGCCAAACATGGTTCAGGGATCAGTCTCACTGCGTGTTACCTTCTACTCTATTTCTAGGCCAACCAAAGCCTTGTGAGTGGATTTGTTAGATGGAAACTGAAAGAAGCTCATCCCATGTATGTATATATAGGTGTGTGTTTGTCCCTCACCACCTCTCACAACCAGTATTGGTTCGTTTACGCCCATGGCATAAGAGACTGAGACTTTAAAAAAGCATTTTCTGGGGCCGTTCCATTCGACTAAAATCCTTCAAGGCGGTTCTCCAACGTAGTTGCAATCGACTGACTGAAACAAGTAACAGATAATACACACATATACATACATATATACATGCATGCATGCATACATACATACATACATACATACATACATACATACATACATACATACATACATACATACACACACACATATTAAATATATTAAATTTAGTAAATTTAGTAATTGTGTGTGTGCATGTGTGTGTATGCACACACACACACACACACACACACACACACACACACATACACACCAACATGCATATCTATACATATAAAACTGAGAATGTGTGTCTGTCTGTCTGTCCGTATGTATGTATGTGTGAATCCCTAAAAATCGAGAAGTACCCAACCGATTTCATTCAAGTTTTACACATGTATTACTTAGAGTCTATAGAGTGTCATCTATATATATATAACTGAGAATGCGTGTCTGTCTGTATGTCTGTATGTGTGAATTCCTAAAACTCGAGAAGTATCAAACAGATTTCATTCAAATTTTACACATGGAATGTCATGGGCCAAAAGAATTTTCAACTTCTTGCCTAATGCGGGTCAAGGGCAATCTTTTAGTTTGGTTCAGTATTACGAGTCAAAAGTGAAAAAATAAGATCTATATTGTTAATGCGATATAATATTGTTTCACTTTTATTCTTTCACTTTTAATTCTAATGTGATAACATTGAGATCAACTTATCTTATTTCTAATATATTTGAAATAAATGAATAATTTATATCCTAATGTGAACAACATTACGCATCGGCAACTTTCCGTCTTTACTATCATGACAGCGGAATGGTATGTCAGTATATGTGTGTTGACTGACATAACGAACGGCTGGAGGTGAAACTCTTGACAAAAAACAATGAGATGGCAGGTCTAAAGTATATAAAAATACACATTTACCGTTCAATTACCAGTTAATAATTATCGCAGCAGTTGCAAGGCTGCAAGTTATTTACAGTTAAATAGTAACCCTTAAAATAACATTTGATACATGTGGAAATTTATCTATAATAACTATTGTGGCACTTACAGTTAAATTAGTAGTTCGTACATGTGCTTCTATTTGGTTCATTTGCACTGCATACAAAAATAACGACATATACTGCTTACAAAAATATAGATTAATGTATAATTTTTTAAAAACTCACTTTTATTTATGTTTATCATGTTTAATATGTGTTAAAAGTGTATAAATTTTGAAGTTTGTTTATAATTTTATAATTTTTATAATTTTATTTTCTTTCCTGTTGGACCCTTCTTCTTTGTTCACGACAGTTTTTTTGGGTTTTTTTCTTTTTCAATTTGGCAGTAATCATTTTCTTTATCTGCATCCTCAATATGGAGCAATCGTTTAGCAGAGCTTAAAGAATACATTCAGTTAGCAGTGCAGGATCTAACTCCTGAAATGCTTCAAAATGTGCTTCACAACGCTAAGGAGAGATTTGAAGTATACAGGGATACAGACATGTTGAAAGTTTTCAATAAAAGATTGACGTAAGATTTATAAATCTATTTGTCTTGGTATCATAATTAAGTAATAAGCATAAAACTCTGTTAGTCTTTTTAAAAATTTGCTCAATTTCATTGAAACATATAGTGAATTCTGGAACACCCTGTATGGTGTAGCGTTGTTAGTTGTTACGTTGCTCGAGTAAATATTAAAATCAAAAGTCTTCTCGCTGTGAACATCGTATCTTTTTGTTAAGCATATTGTATTAAGGAGTATATTATCTAAAATGTATCTCTCCTTTATAGGCATGGCTGTGTGGTTGAGAAGCTTGCTCTCCAACCAGTCGTCTTGGGTTCAGTTCCACTGTGCGACATGTTGGGAAATTCTTTATCATTACAGTTCCGTGCTGACCCAAACCTTGTGTATTATGTAATTGCCATTACTGTATTAATATATAAAATAACACATACAACTCTTTTATTATTGTCATATAATAAACAAACAGAAGTTTGTGTATAAAATTGATCTTTTTTCTACTTAAATTATTACATCTTTTTCTCTTATAAAATATACACATACAGGAGGAGTAAATTATATATATAATAATACACTGAATGTGGCTCCTGCGAAAGAGTAAAAGTAATTACCCGATCAACGACGGGTAGTACTGCTAGTACATACATAAAATTAGAGGTCACGTGAAGAATCGGTGAATAAAATATAATCGTATACAACCATATTGTACACGCGGATGTGGGAAGATATTTCGCTGAGGAAACAGTCCCTGGAGAAAATTCACTCCACAGACAAAATGTGTGAAAGCATAATGGGTATCAATGACGTTGGTGGATCGTAAGATGCATGCATTTTTGCGTCATTGCTCATCGCCAGCTACGATTGCCAAATTCGTCTTTCGCAGTCCAATAAGAACGATAGTTCTCATAAGAATAGGAAATAATACGTTTACTGATGAGCGTAAAGCTTGGTCAAGCTGAAATCAAATAATTAGAATTGCACAAAGCAGCGTTGAATACATACATACATACACACACACACACACACATATATATATATAAGCATGGATGTATGAGCGAGAGAGTGAGAGAGAGAAAAAGAGAAAGAGAGAAAAAGAGAAAGAGAGAAAGAGATAGAAATGTATATGGTGTTGACTGCACATCCTTACACGTAGTTCATACGTGTTGATATAAAAGTCTTTTTTTTCCTTTTTTTTCAATCATATTTTCCTTATCACTGTAACACTACTTTTCTTTGTTTTCTCACTGACAACCAATACTGCGCTTTGGAATATAAAATTTAAAAACCCTCAAATCAAAATACTCAACTTTTGATAATGTTCTCATCCTTAATCCAATTCAAGGAGATTGAGAAATGCAGAAGAGAAAATACGCCTTTTTAACAAGCATCTTCAGAGGACCTTAACCTACTTACCGCCTTTCAAGAACAACACTATTCTGTTCTTTTTGGCTAACAAGCTGTCAGTAAACACGCCATTCCTACAAAACTTCTTTTCAGCAGACAAGCGACAAGTCTCAGAAGTTCTTCGCTTTAAAATATGCAATAAACAAACGAAACTACTTGTTTTCTTTTTCAGCATATTACGCTTATTAGGGTCGTTTTTCTTGATTTTTATGTGTGACTCTTTCAAACAAGACGAACTTTATGTTACCTTCTATAGAGCTTCTAAATATCTTTATTTAAGTAGTGGCAACGTTTTGAGAGAGAAGACAGGCGTGGGTAGAAATAATTATTACACAAGAGTGATAAAGAGTAATACTAAATATTTTATGAAACTGAACACAGACTGATCTTTCTGCCAAATAATTTCTAACATAATTGCGGTTATCGTAAAACTCAATGTATTATACGTACATTCGTTTTCTACAAAGATGAAGATTAAAATTATGTGTACACCGTATTCGGAAAAATTCAAAAAGAAAAATTTGTAGGCCATAAGTCTAAGAATAGTTCATGCTAATATCTTGAATGAGAAAGGAAGCGAGCTGGTGAAATCGTTAATACGCCAGGCCAAATGCTTAGTGGCATTTCGTCCGTCTTTATGTTCCTTTATGTTCTGAGTTCAAATTCTGCTGAGGTCGACTTTGCCTTTCATCCTCTCAGATGAAAGTACAAATTGAGCACCGGGTCGACATAATCGACTTACTCCTTCCCTGAAATTACTGGCTTTGCGCCAAAACTTGAAATCACTATTTTGAATGAGAATCTTTTGCTAAAGGATTTTATTGATATGAAGGTCAATAATGACTTTGTATATAATAGCTCAGAGAGACGCATATATGTATGGATGCATAGGTATAAGTCTGTATGTGCATACACAAGTGATGTATACACATGTACACATATAGCATATAAGAAATTTTCTCCACTCGTTTTTATAGAGAAAAATATAATGTCATAAAACTTTGCTTTATTAGATGATTCTTTTATTATATATCAATACATTTTATATAAAATGAATTATTGAAGACTAATATTTAGGATTATAGCTGTTGTGCAGCACAACATACTAAACATGGCATTATAAAATTTTTTGAGACAATTTAGGCCCCCAAAATCTAGATGCGCATTATACACAGCAGAATAGTATGAATAGATTTTTACTGCATATCGGCCTTGCTATTTTACTGGTCTTTTTTTTATTTTATAGTACTCGTCGTACCAAGACGAAGAGAGAAGCAAAACTGACTGCGGTAAAATATAAAGTCAGATCTCAGAGAAAGAAAAGCAATCAAATACCGAAAAACATTTTCGTCGTCATTCTACGAGGTCGATCGATCTGATAGAAATAGCTGGTAAATTTCTTTCAAACTGCATATTACTATGTTAAAAACTGTGTACGTTATATCTAAAAATACTATATATCTGAAAATACGTTATATCAGAATGATCGAAACAGCATTGCTCGAACAGAGATGAGCTGGGACTAAACAACAACAGAAATTATAATACATTATTTACATTACTTACATTATTTACATTTGACAGATATTTTGTCCTCATCTTGTTTGTTGTTAACACAACATTTCGGCTGATATACCCGCCAGCCTTCATCAGATGTCTTAGGGAAATTTCGAACCTGGGTTCTCATTCTGAAGGTATTTTTCGATGTTGTTGTTGTTATTATTATTATTATTATTATTATTATTATTCAGGTCACTGCCTGGAATCGAACTCGGAATCTTGGGGTTAGTAGCCCGCGCTCCTAACCACTACGCCATATGAAACTAACAGGCTTCCCGTTCAGGAAAATGTCGTGACCTCGATCACTTATACGCCATGAAAACTGGATAACCGGTCTTATGAAGCGCAGAGCTCAAGAAAAATAAAGTCCAGCATTGCCGTTTCTACCTTTCATAATAATTATATGCTCTTTAATGCTTAATTATACAAACTGAATACGCAAGCCGAAAGATCACGGAAAGATCGTTTACAGACTCCGCTAACTTATAAGGTGCAAAGAATGGTTGAAATGGTTAAGTTTGCTCCAAAACCATGCGTTTTTTAGTTCGGTCCCACTGTACTGCACCTTGAGTAAGCGTCTTGTACCGTGTTTTGATTGGCCAGCGCCCTGTGAGTTGAATTTGGTAGAAGAAAACAATGCTGAATCCTATCGTATATGTACATTTGAGTAACAAAACAAAAGAATATTAGAGTCTATTTATTTGCAAGAAATAATTGTCCAAGAATGAAAACACATTAGTCAATGTCTACTTATATTTTTATTTTACCTGAAACTGCGGGAGACAACTCCATACATACTTTGATTTTATTCTGAAGTCATCAGCTAAGCATAATCCTTGCCGTACCAACTAAAGTAGTAATATTAATGGTTTCACATTCTTTCATATTTAACGGTAAATCAACTCACTAAATAATGGTATGATATTTGTGTTGGTTGGAGCAGAGAATAAATAATTCAGATATAGCACTCATACGGAAAACTAAGCTTAAATTCATATCGGTATTTTAATGTTGGGAGCATTAAATATTAGTCAAAGACTATCATTATTTCAATTACAATGCATTAAGAGACAACGAATTACCGCGTGTAATTAACAATCAACAACCAAGTGGAATTAAATCCGTTTCTGTTGACTTGTGATCATTCTTGATTTTATCTAGATGGGCTTGCTCTACTTGCTAAAGAGGCGCTTGGAAACAGGTCAAACAAATTCCTATGATGTACAACTAATGGACTTTTGTAAATGTTCTTTGAATAAAAATAAATTCCAGTGAGTTGATTTACCGTTAAATATGAAAGAATGTTAAACCATTAATATTAATTTCACGAACTCAGAAGGAATTCATTACGCACTTACACGACCTACTAGATATAATAGTCAAATCTTCCTCAAATTGCATCCTAAAAAAAAACCCACAAGAATGATATATTGTCGGCTCTCGCATCTATGAATTTATATACCAAACCACTTTCAACGTCAGAGGACCCAAACCAAGATCAGCCAAATATAGAAAGGGCATGCCTCTACATTTTCAACTTAAATACATGAACACATTAACAGAAACGGGTAGAAACACTGACCTTCAGGAGGTTTTCTACGAGGCGCTGCTGTTTGCTTCCAAACCACATGGTTCTGGGTGCAGGCCCACTGCGCATCTCTTGGACAAGTGTCTTTTACTATAGCCTCGGGCCGAACAGTGCCCTGTGAGTGATTTGGTAGATAGAAACTGAAATGAGGCAGTCGTGTGTGTATGTGTATATGTGTGTATGTGTGTGTATATGTCTGTTTGTGCTTGTCCCCACCACTGCCTGACAACTGGTGCTGATTTATTTATGTCCCTGTAATCTAGTGGTTCGGGAAAAGATAGAAAAAGTACCAGGCTCAGAAAAAAAAGGTGCTGGGGTCGATTTATTCGACTAAAAATTCTTCGAGACAGTGCCCTGTCCTAGCATGGTGTTTGTATGTAGATAGATAGATAGATAGATAGATAGATAGATAGATAGATAGATAGATAGATAGATAGATAGATAGATAGATAGATATGTGTGTGTGTGTTTGTGTGCGTGCGTGCATGCATGTATGTATGTAGGTATGTATGTATACATAAATATAGTGTATTTATGTTTGTATGGATAGAACTATGTTACCCAATATATCCTCTCTTAACGTTGGTCGGTATGGTGTAATTTGAGGGAAATTCGTCTAATATTTATAAGAGGTCGAGTTACAGATTTTAAAAAAATAGATATGGATATGAGTTACTCAGACAGGGTATGATAGATTGCGGGAGAAGGGCTGGCAATGTTCCGGTTATATATATGTGTGTGTGTGTGTGTGTTCTAACATTAGCTATATTTTACTTAATTCTCTTCGTTCCCAGTGAAGATAATTGAATGACTCTCCGTTTCTATTTGATCTACATTTATCACAGTTTCTGCAACACGATAATTTACGGAGTGGGTTTGTTACCTCCATATCCAACTCAGAACCTGGAGGACCAGGTGCAGCTTTCCGTTTGACTTCCACTTTGAAAGTGACTTCGTTGAATCTTTTGAATCTATGTTAACTGCCAGTTTAGCGTTCCGAATTTTGGAGCCACAGAAACATACTTCAGCAAGGTAGCAATACAAAGGAAAGAATATAATATAAAATATATATGCTCTATGGCTAATATCTTCACCCTATTGATTTAATAAGTCAGCATAATGTACATATATAAATTCAAATTACGATGAAAGTAAACAAAGTTTGCTTTAGAAGCGTTGAGATGTATTGAAAGATAAGGAAATAATTTTATTCTCAAACAATTTTTCTGTAAAAAATATGGGTAGTTTATCCTGTTCATGCTATATTATTAGCATTATCCTGCGTTTGAGAATAAAATTATTTCCTTATCTTTCAGTACATATATAAATTTTACTGAAATATTTTAGTTACTTTTAATTACTGATAAATTTTCTTGAACACAATATTATTTATTTATCCCGTTTTTCGACTCTTGGTACCACAACTTTAAAATTCTTTTTTGACAATACCACGTAGAGCTGACCATGCAAGAACAGTGATATTGATTTGGTGCATGGTCTGAACATGCGGCTTCACGGGAAGCTGCTTCTTTCAAAACTCAAAGAAAAATCCCGACTCTTGGCCACTATAATGATTTCAAAGGATAAATAGCAGGAGACTTGTGTATTATTCTGAATCAATTTTTGCTTCAATGTCATGCGCCATGAGATTAGTTGTGATATACTGTGTTCCGTTACACTGGCCATTTTCCTTTTCTTGGTTCAGCAGCAGCGTTATGGTTGTTCCATTTTGAAGTAATTTGATATGCGATTGGATTCCTGATAGTTTGGGATAATTAATGAAATCTATTGGATTGAGCGTCTCTTTGTTCACTTGGTCAGGGCTTTTGTAAAGTTTCTCCATGCCTGGAAAATATCGCATCATGTGTTCACTGACATACTGTACTACGAACTACGACACCTAAACGAGACAGGCAGGCCCAGCAGTAACGGTTGCAACAAAAATTCAGTTCTGGATTTGGTACTGCAATATCATCGTTCTTTCTCCATCTTTTCCTTTGAGGTTGGCCCAATCTGCATTCTCGAAGAAGAGATAGTAGTAGATGGTGTGTCACCAGACCTTATAATCGGAGGTTCGTGTCGATGACTAGCAATAGTTAATAGGGGATCTGCTAAAACTTTCTTTCGAAAGTCCATGTATTGTTTCTTTGGTGCCCTTCTGTCATGGTGACTAGTGAAGAGTTCTTCATATTCGTCATACAACACAATCATGAGTAATCAATATTCCTTCATACTAGAAGTGTGCCTTCCCAGTGCAGTTGCGGCTTTAACAGAATAGTCTCTATATTCTTAACATTTCTTCTTTCATGGACTTCAGTGTAGGCGATGAAGTCATTCCAATGGATATTATGGAGGCAACAGTATCAGAAGCGTTGAAGAAACCGAAATGTAGTCAGGGTAGGTAACCTTCAACTCGTACAATGGCTCTGTACACATTTCTTCAGACGCTTGTTATTCCAGTTTCTTTTATACGAGCTGCCGAAAGTACTGATTGCCTTTACCAAACAAAACATCTTGGAATTGCATCAAATCCTGCCATTTCACCGCTTTTTAATTGTTTTATTGTCTTGAGTCTTCAAGGGTTGTGATCATGTTGGGCTTTGTTTTCTCTAAATATTGTCGGATACGACAAATTACTGAGTCATGGATCATGCAGGTGAAGTAGATGAGTTTCGAAATGTTCACACCATCGGTTCAGAATAAACTCCATGCCTGTAAAGAAAGAGCGCATGTCCATCTCCACTGCATAAGGGTCTCTGAGCCTGCGGCAACGAGACATGCATCACCTTGAAAACTTCATAAAACCCACTGTAGTCACCGCTATTTGCGTAAAACTGAGTTTGGCGAGTTTGAATCTCATGGAACTGGTACTTCAGTATGCTGTGGTACTTCAGTATGCATAAGGCTGCTTTCTCATCAGAAAAGGCATGTTTGGCGGAGAGCTCTCTTTTCAGCCAACAAGTAGCTAAGGTGTTGATCATAATGTCGTGGGTTCAATTCCTGAACCGGGCGATATGTTATCTCCTTGAGCAAGACACTTCATTTAACGTTGCTCTACTTTACACATCTGGAAAGGAGAACCAGTTGAGAGCTGACGTAGCTTTCTGTCTCTCTGTCGCTCTCTATGCCTGTTTGACTCTCTGTCTCTCTCACCAGCTCTTTCTCTCTCTCTCTCTCTCTTCCTCCCTCCCTCCACCTATCAGTTTATAGTTCTACCGCTGGGTCAAAGGGTAGAAGAATAGGAAAGGTGTCTTTTGCTTGCTTGAGACTACTCGGGCGCCTAAAACAAATAAATAAAGCATGGTATTGTTACTAAGTAATACTCATTTCGATGTTGATGACGGTCTGTCCATAGCATTTACTTAGCGTTACCTGCCACTCTTTGGGTCTTCAAGATACCAATACCTTTTATAAATATGTACATATAAATATATGTGTATATATATATATATAAGTGATAATTTCTCTTGGCAAAAATAGACAGGACACAGATATGTGTCGATAAGCCAGCTGGAGGAGATGTTCTCCTGGGGCTAAAAGCAACAGTAACATCCACCCTTAGGGGTCAGCCACATTTGGCAAATATACTTCACTATATATATATATATATATATATATACACACACAAACACACACACACATATATATATACACATACACACACACACACACACACACACATACATATATATATATATATATATATATATATATATATATATATATATATATATATATATATGGTCAATTCAATGACCAAAACATTTCAACAAATACGAATCAAAAGCGAAAAGAAAAAAAGGAAGAGGAAAAACGAACGTGAAGACGAGCACAAGAAATATATTAGCTTGACCCTTGGGAAAAGGAGTGAGTTTAACGTTTCGAGCATAGCTCTTCGTCGGAAAGGAGAAAGAGAAAAGTCCAAAGGAGAAAGGGAAAAGTTCAAAGGAGAAAAAATCGCCAATCGCCCACGTGTAATTACATTTCCCTAACCCTAACCCTATATATATATATATATGTATATATATATATATTATATATACATATATATATATATATGTATCTATATACATAAATATATATATATATATATATATATATATATATATATATATATATATATATATATATATATATATACATCTATCTATCTGCGTGTGTGTGTTCCTTTGCATTACTCCACATTTGTTTGGCTGCTAGCCCACTGCTTCTTTCGTCGTGTATTATTGGTTTTGTTGGGTTTTGTTTTGCTTTTTTTTTGTTTTTGTAGTATATGTATTATATTTTTTGTTGCCTTCGCTTAGCCCGAAAGCCATATTCTGTTTATTTATTTCGTTTTTTTTTTTTTCTTTTTGTCCCTCGTTCCTGTTTGTTGCGCGTCTTGTTTTGTTATGTTTTAGTTGCTTCCCCAACAAGTTCTCTTGCTGTTTGCCTCCAGGCTGGATGCAATATTATCGATACTGCCATGAAATTGCGCTCGACGCCCTGGCCGATAACTTAGAAAGAATTTGTGATTTGTGTTTGTTCTCTGTTCGGCTGTACATTCAGTGCATTTAGTATGTCTTTCCATCCGTTTGTTTATTATTATGTGTTTTGACTTCTGTGTGTAAATGTGTGTCTGTGTGTGTGTGCGTACTGCAGAGATAGATAGATAGATAGATAGATAACGCTGCACTATATAATTCTTTTTATACGTTTGTACGTTTGAAACACCACTGATGTATGAAAATACTTGTACAGTTGTACATAGGCGCAGGGGTGGCTGTGTGGTAGGTGGCTTGCTTACCAACCACATGGTTCCGGGTTCAGTCCCACTGCGTGGCATCTTGGGCAAGTATCTTCAACTATAGCCTCGGGCCGACCAAAGCCTTGTGAGTGGATTTGGTAGGCGGAAACTGAAAGAAGCCCGTCGTATATATGTATATATATGTGTGTGTATGTTTGTATGTTTGTGTTTGTCCCCCCACCATCGCTTGACAACCGATGCTGGTGTGTTTATGTCCCCGTAACTTAGCGGTTCGGCAAAAGAGAACGATAGAATAAGTACTAGGCTTACAAAGAATAAGTCCCGGGGTCGATTTGCTCGACTAAAGGCGGTGCTCCAGCATGGCCGCAGTCAAATGACTGAAACAAGTAAAAAAGAGTAAAAGAGTTGTAAAATATTCAACTGTATACGTCATGAAATTTACCGTTATATGTTCTAACATATGGCAATGATTTTAATTTCGTCTGAGTGAAAATTATTCCCATGATGCCTTGTGATTTAGAGCAGAGTGCACTGCAGTTAACACTCCAATGCAAGAGTCAATTTTGAAAATGAAATTCTGACTGTCTCGAAACGCCAGACTAATTGATCGAGGAATGTTATTGTTCTAAAGCAAACAAAAAAATAAAAGACAGAAAAAATCATTACTAAAAGGGTCCAGACTCGAACATAGCGGTGTTTTTATAACGTTTGAAAGGAAACTATTCCTTATTTACATGCATACAGATACATAAGTACATATACATGAAAATGCACTCATACACCCACAAATATATTATGTTTTATATTAAATATGCGTGTGTGTGTGTGTTTGTGTACACAATGTGTATATGTGTGTGTGTACACAATGTGTATATGTGTGTGTGTGCGACTGTGTGGTAAGAAGCTTGCTTCCGGTCTTGCGCGTTGAAGTGGTTTCTTACTAATGAACAGGAGTGGACGTGTGTTGGCGCCGTCCAGATATTGAAAATTTTGAAGTCGACCGAGGTAGGTGGAATTGTTTTTTGAGCTGTGCGTAATTTATTGTGTTTCAATTTTTTTCAGTAAATTTCGTATAGCTCTGGGGCAGTTCCGTTTGCTTTTGGCGGCTTTAAGTTGTCACTCGTTTAGCGAGCAAAAATTGTGTTTCTCGTTCGTCGGTTTTGGTGGGCGTGCCGCCACAACGACGGACTGAAAATTTTTTAGAACGTTTGTCAAATTTTGTTTGGCGTTTTTTATCCAGAACATTTTTGTGAGCGTGGATTTACCTTGTGGATTTACCAAGAAGAGAACTCTGCTGGATTACCTGGTGAAGTGAACTTTTGCAGAAACTAGGATTCCCTGTCTGAACTTTGTTATTTGTTTCTTTTTTCCTTTCTTTTTTTCTTTTCTTCTAATTTTGGTTCTTCTTTCTTTTATTTTTCTTCTCTTTCATCCTGTTTTTTTTTTCTAACTTACATTTTTTTAAAAATATTGTTTTGAACTTTTCGAACATGGCAAAGAAGAACTCTGTCTAGGAGTGGGAACTGTGCCCGCCCAAGCAGTGGTATCTGCTT
>NC_142931.1:43916518-43964018 GCF_046866305.1 Octopus bimaculoides | reverse complement strand
GACAAAATGTGTAGGACGTAAATGTTTACGTTAGCTCCACTTTAAATTCGTTCATCAGTTCGGCATGGTCACTACTATAGGAGATAGGATACACATTGAGATCACAACAGTGGCCAAATAGGAAAAAGCAATGTCAGTCAGTTCCGGTGAGGAAGTTAATTCTTATGACTGTTAATTCTTATGAGGTGAGCCGTTGCGTATGTTTGTATAGCAATCTGGTTACGAATCCTTTTTGTAACAGATTTACATCAGTTATGCCGTTAAAATGCAGGGCCTGTTGAATTTAAGAACTTGTCGGTACATCACCGTTGGGTTTCACAGATTTCAGACCGCCTCATTCATATGTTTACGATGGTGTGGCTGTGTGGTAAGAAGTTTACTTCTTAACTACATGGTTCCAGATTCAGTGCCACTACAATAAACCCACGTTGACCAAAACCTTGTGAGTGGGTTTAGTCGACGAAAACTGAAAGAAGCCTCTCTCTCTCTCTCTCTCTCTCTATATATATATATATATATATATATATATATATATATACATACAAACACACATGCATGTATGTATGTATGCATGTATGTATGTATGTATGTATGCATGTATGTATGTATGTATGCATGTATGTATGTATGCATGTATGTATGATCTCCCTTGATACGGGGGAGAACACCGAGGCTGGATACACTTCTTTTGGTCAGGGAAGGCACAGAATGAACGCAGGGAAGCAGGAGTTGGCTTTGCCATTCGCACCGCCCTCGTCAAGAACCTGGAGTCCCTCCCATGAGGGATCAGCGACCGCCTGATGGTGATGAGAATTCCTCTCCAAAGCAAGATGCACCTGACACTCATCAATGCTTACGCCCCCACCGCGACCTACACTCTGAGGCAGAGAGAACTGTTTTATCAGAACCTCACCAAAGTGCTACGGTCAGTTCCTAAAGACGATAAGCTGCTAATACTTGGGGACTTCAATGCCCGTGTAGACAGAGATGCCCAGTCTTGGCCAGATGTCATCGGGCCACATGCCATCGGACATGAGAATACCAACGGTCAACTGCTACTCACCTTCTGCACTGAACAGAGACTCACCATCACCAATACTCTGTATCAACTGCCTGACGTCCACAAGGCTACCTGGATGCACCCAAGGTCCAAGCATTGCCACCTGATTTACTATGTGATCACCAGGCGACGTGACATCCAGGATGTTCGCATCACCAGGGCAATGAGGGGAGCTGACAGCTGGACAGATCACCTGCTGTTGAGGTGCAGGCTGTCCTTTTCATCGTCAGCAGATACAGACGCCAGAAAGCTGATGTTAAAAAGAAGCTGGACGTCCAGAAACTCAATGAACCAAAAATAAAAGAGACCCTCATTGCCAACCTTGCGAACCAGCTTGAACATCTGCCAGCAGAGGGAAACCTTGAAAAGGCCTGGGCCAACTTCTGGGATGCAGTGTATGACTCTGCCAGCCTTACCCTTGGCCACACAAAACGGAAACACCAAGACTGGTTTGACAACAAGGAGATCACCACCTTCCTCCAGGAGAAGAAAGAAGCCTTCACAGCCTGGCTCAACGACAAAGACTCCCAAGCCAAGCACGAGAGCCTCAAGAACATCAGAGGAAAGATGCAGACTGAGCTGCGACAGATGAAAGACAAGTGGTGGGAAAACAAGGCTGCAGAACTACAGCGGCATGCAGACGAGCACAACTCCAAGAAGTTCTTTGCCGGCCTGAAAGACGTGTATGGCCCCACGTTAAATGCAATGGCACCTGTGCGCTCTGCCGATGGAACCCTGCTTACTGAGAAGAGCGACATCATACAGCGCTGGAGTGAACACGTCAGTCAGCTGCTAAACAGACCATCCCAGATTGACCAGCATGCCATCTAAGACATGCCACAGTGCCGAGTCCTGGTGTCACTTGATGACCTCCCAACACAGGCAGAAATCCAGAAGGCCATCAAGCAACTACATGTGGGGAAAGCACCTGGTCCTGATGGAATACCCCCAGAGATCTTCAAAGAGGGAGGTAAAGCTGTTGCCATCAAGCTGACTGAGCTGACGTCATTGTCGAACCCCGTCAGACTTCCATTATTATGTATGTGTGTACGTATCATTTTATTTACACCCACCATACCAGCGCTTGTCAACCGGTGGTAGTTTGTTTACGTCTCTGTAACTTAGGCAATAAGAGACCGATTGAATATGTACCAGGCTTCGGTGCTCCAGAATGGTCGCAGTCTAATGACTGAATCAAGTTAATAGATAAACGAATTAAAAAAAAGATAATCATCACAGTTAATCGTTACATTTAATGGTTTTTAATCGTATGTAATAATGATGCCGAAATTCAACTTTGTATAGAATGCCAATACATTTAGAAGTGAATCAAAGTAAAAAGCAAAGGGAAACAAACAATTACACATTTCAAAATACACATCAAGGAAGGCAGCAAGCTGGCAGAATCGTTAGCATGCCAGCCAAAATATTTAGCAGCATTTCGTCCGTCTTCATGTTCTGAGTTCAAATTCCGCTGAGGTCGACTTTGCCTTTCATACTTCCGGAATAGATAAAATAAGTACCAGAACACTAGGGTCGATGTAATCTACTTAACCTCTCTCCCGAAATTGCTGGCGATGTGTCGAAATTTGAAACTGATATTACACTTCTGTAAGGCAGTGACCTGGCAGAATCTTTAGCACGCCGGGAATATTGCTTATCGACATTTCGTCCGTTTTCATGTTCTGAGTTCAAATTCCGCTGAGGTTGACTTTACCTTTCATCTTTTCGGGGTGAATAAAATAAGTACCAGCGAAGTACTAGAGTCGATGTAATTGAATTACCTCCATCTGCCGAAATTTTTGTCATTGTATCAATATTACACTGCTGCTACTTGGATCGGCAACTTTTCTCGATCCCTTCTTTTCTGATCTTTATTTGCAACAAAGTGGGTCAACAGTTAAGTGTCTTTTTCACATCCACACCTTCAAAAAGGACAATTCAGCTGTTGTTGAATACTTTTGGGAGCGTTGATGAATCGTAATATACATTAATATATTCATTAATATAACTATCTGTTCTTATTTGTACAATAGAGCGAAACATAATAAACTCTTAACGTGTTCAGTAGCCAAAAAGGATACAAATTTGTTACGCTATTTCTACAATGCTCCTTCAATTGCTGCACGTACTTACTATGGCAAGTTATGAGCAATATCCAATTTGAGGGATGGGTTTTTACTGACCTCAATAATCAAGAGAAACTAAAGTATTTTAGCGTGCTTTTGTTATTATTCATTGCTGACATCCAAAACAATTTCCTTAAAAATACAATTTCCATGTGTGTGGGGGGGGGGGGCGTGTGTGCGGGCGTGTGTGCGGGCGTGTGTGCGGGCGTGTGTGTGTGTGTGTGTATTTGCTTACGTATGCATGTATTTGTTTTACAAGATTCCTGATGTGAAATCGTATGTTTGAAAGATATTTTTGTTTGGAGATGGTCATATTTCGCCAATTAAACACACGTACTATGTTTGGTCTTCACTTCAGCTTTATTATCATTATGATGATTATTATTATTATTATTATTATTATTATTATTATTATTATTATTATTATCATTATTATTATTATTATTATTATTATTATTATTATTCAGTAGTCTTAATTTTATCACCTGCTTTCACTGCATTACCGAGCGCAGGTCTGTGTGCCTTGGGTATGTGCTGTGACATGTTGTGGTGCTGTTAATTTCTCTATCTGTGTGTATCGGCATATCCCAGAGTATGGTTGCTTTCTCATTTTCTGTGACCTTTTCTGGAGTGTGCCTATACCATCTTTTTTTCTGTTGTTATTCTATAGCTTCCAGTTGGCAAAGCTTCCAGTGTATATAGGTCCCAACTCTGTACAGGACTGGGCAGGGAGAGACAATATCCATCACCACATATTCTGCAGTTACTTGTATTTCTTTTCATTATGTGGGTTTTTTTGTGGTTTCTCGTGGGAAGGCTTTGATCTTGTGCTGCAATTAAAAATCCTTCAGTCTCTGCTGAATTGGTTGAAATTACAGAAATACGACAACTTTAACATGAAATAACTTATTAAGAAGAAATTTTTGTTAAGAAGGCTAAGAGAAAAAGATGTTTTATATGACACATTCTACCAGTATGCTAAGTTTGAAAGTGTTTCGTTAAGAAAACAAGTGGTGCCCGTCAAATCAGAAAGATCCTCAATCTTGATTATTTATATTAAAGAAGGCAACGAGCGGGCAGAAACGTTAGCACGCCAGGCAAAATGCTTAGCGGTATTTCATGTCTTTACGTTCTGAGTTCAATTCTGCCGAGGTCAACATTACCTTTCATCCTTTCGGGGTCGATAAATTAAGTACCAATTGCGTACTGGGGCCCATCTAATCGAATACCCCGCCACCCCCCACCCCCAAATTAACTTTTGAGCTTTGTGCCTAGAGTAGAAAAGAATATTATAACATTAAACGAACACGAAATTTCACAAGTCATTAACTTATACACATCAACAATAATAAATAACTTATTTATACTCAAAGTTATACAAATAACCGAGTGGAGGCGCAATGGCCCAGTAGTTAGTGCAGCAGACTGGCGGTCATAGGATCACGGCTTCGATTCCCAGACCGGGCGTTTTGAGTGTTTATTGAGCGAAAACACCTAAAGCTTTACGAGGCTCCGGCAGGGGATGGTGGTGAACCCTGCTATACTCTTCCACCACAACTTTCTCTCACTCTTACTTCCTGTTTCTGCTGTGCTTGTAATTCAAAGGGTCAGCCTTGTCACGCTGTGTCACGCTGAATATCCCCGAGAACTACGTTAAGGGTGCACGTGTCTGTGGAGTGCTCAGCCACTTGCACTTTAATTTCACGAGCAGGCTGTTTCGTTGATCTGATCAAGTGTAACCCTCGACGTCGTAAGCGGCGGAGTGCCAACACACACAACACGCATATATTACATATTACCAAAAACAGAAATTAATATATCCTGAGTTACATCAAGTATCGACCATAAGGGATGAAAGGTAATGTTGACCTAGGCCACATTTGAATTCAGCGCTGAAAGTGTGTACAGATATAAGGCATTCTAAACTACTTTACCAATTCACTACTCATTTCTATCTCTCCCTCTCTCTCTCGTCCTCTCTCTCTCTCTCTCTCTCTCTCTCTCTCTCTCTCTCTCTCTCTCTCTCGCCCTCTTTCTCTTTCTGCCCCAATGTACATACATACACACACACACACACACACACGCATATATATATATATATATATATATATATATATATATATATATAAAGCATACGTATAAGTAAATGTATATATATATGTGTGCGTGTGTGTGTGTGTGTGTATGTGTGTGTGAGTGTGCATGTGTGTGTGAGAGAGTGTATGTGTGTGTGTATGTGTATGTAGGTGTGCGTGAGTGTAAATGATACGAAACTAGTAGTTGTAAGCTCATATTACTATTCTCCCTGATGAACAAAACACGTATTTCTAGTACAGAATCGGGGTTATGACCGTTTAGAATTCATAATGACGTCTTAACATGTCTCTATTTCAAATTATTGCAAACCTTTTCCAATAGCATCAGTAGCGTAAGTAAAGTGAAATTTCTTTGACTGGGAATCGAAATCGGGTTGTATATTTGACATGCCGAATGCTTAGCTGTTTATCATTTTACATTTTTAGCAGCCCTTTCATACGAAGTTTGTTTTCCTCAAATATTTCACATTCTCATTACTGTTACTTTGTCGGGAAGCGGCTAAGAAAAATATTTTCCACATACCAACATGCAGTTACGAGGTCAGGGAACCGGATACCTTTCCCACAACACATGCCAATCAATTGAAACTGACAAAAATCTGAATGGGTAACGGACTTGTGGATTTCTTTTTTAAAAAAAAACGAGCATAAAGTTCTTTACTTAGAAAAGGCTTTTTTTCGCTCTCTATAAATTTGTCGGTTACACGCAGAATCATGTGTTATGGTAGCAGAAACTGGATTCAGCACCCCAAAATTAGCTAAAGACCATTGATAAACCTTGTGCAAGAAAACATGTGTTGACCAGTGTTATAAATGTTGTGGAGTGGTTTTGTGTTTTTGATATTCTGTGTGTATGGTGTGTTTATGTTGTAGAGTTTGATAGTACCTTATCTTCTCTGGTGTCACTAAGAATCACGGAAACAGTGAATTTGACAATTGTTGCTTTAAATTTGTGGTTGCAGAGACAAGTTTTTTAAGTGATTTATGTAAAGCAAGAGTAGATGTGATGTAGTATCCAGAGAATGGCGAAAGGATGTGACCATGATATCATCTGTGCATGAGATTGTCTTTATGTTTATGAGGGCGTAAAAATATAATGTAATTACAGGTTTAAAAGTGTGAGTGGATTTAATAGACGGAAAGTGAAAGAAGGGGGAAAAGACAGAGCATAGAATGAAGTAGGAAGATTCCCTGATAACGATGTTAGTTTGACTGTACGTGTGAGAAGTCTTCTGTTGTCGAAGCCATCATTATATTTTCCGCGTGTGAGTAATGTAATGGTTGAGTGTAGCGGTCTAAATCCGTGTTGTGATTTCGAGAGGCGGGTGTTTAGGTTTAGTGATGTCAAAGGTTAGGTTTCTCGAACGTTTGAAAGGATATGCATAGGTGAGTAATGGGTCTGGTGAATGTTAGCTAACTTGGGATATCTGTTATAATTTTATCCAGCTACCAAAGTCTGAAAATTTAACAATATTAGTATGAATAGTTACAGAAATTAAATGAGGTCAGAAATTCCTTCAGACCATTAGAGTTTTAGGTGCTTGTGATTTTGTCTAGTCCTGAGAATCTGAGTTTTAGATTTGTTTTGGGGACGTGTGATGGAAGGAAAGAGTCAAAGTCGCTTTTTAGGCGTTAGTTGCATATTTTCCGTTTTATATTCCTGCTGTCTTTGAGTGGTTACTAATGACTGATTTTCGGAAAATATCTAATAAGGGCATACGCTTGGCATTGTAGTAGAGATATATTATTTCAAGCTGTTATTGTGAAATAGTTGTTACTGTGTGTTCCGATCGTTGGTGTTGTCGGTGGAGGCGCTGATGTTTATTTAATTACCCTGTACAGTGTATTGCAGCTGATATTGTTGTTTATATCAAATATAAATGTTTGGCTTTTGAAAACCAGTAGATGTTGAATGCACTGACGTGTCTCTTATGACAGACGTTTTGAAAGTTTTAAAGTGACGTAGCGGAGATGTTTAAACTGGTGGGCGTGGTTGTATGGTAAGAAACTTGCTTACCAACCACATGGTTCCGGACTCAGTTCCACTGCATGGACCTTTGAGTAAGTGTCTTCTACTATATCCCCGAGCCGACCAAAGCCTTGTGAGTGTATTTAGTAGACCGAAAATGAAAGAAGACCGTCGTATATATATATATATATATATATATATATATATATACATGATCGAACGTCTGCATCATCCCTGTTGTAAGTAGTTTTTTCAACTTTATATTTTCTAACGCGACTCTATCTCTTTCTCTATCACTTTTCCCCCTCTTGTTCTTCCTCTGCTACTACTACGTATCTCTCTTTACCCCTCTCGTTCTTCCTTCTGTTACTACTATATCTCTCTCTCTTTCCCCTCTCGTTCTTCCTTCTGTTACTACTATATCTCTCTCTTTCCCCTCTCGTTCTTCCTTCTGTTATTGCTATATTCCTCTCTTTCTCTCGTTGCTCACCTATTCTTCTACTTCCTCCCCTTATTTCTCCCTCTACCACTCTCTCTCTCTCTTCCTTACCCCTCCCTAGTCACATGCTTCCGGTCACTAATCCTTTTCTTCCTTGGCTATCGCCGAGTAAACACGCGAACTTACTTCGTCCCAGCTTTCAGTTCGTGCCTCACAGCGTTCATATACACATAATTTTTCATGTCTGGCCGCATAGCCTTTTTCGTTTGTTTTCCTGTCTTGTTTTCGTTTCCGTTTGTTTTCTTGTCTTGTTTTTTGTCCACCACTACATTCCTCCATCGCACAGGTTTAATTTGTGTATACAAATTTAATTTGCGGTCCATGGGAAGAGCCATTTTAACGATGCGTCCTGCCCAACTCTTCGAAACGCCGGTGTTAAAATGGGGGTAGCTGATGAAGGAAAATGTTCTCTATGTGGCTTGTGTGTTTTCTGTACTCTGGTTATTATTATTTTCTTGTCTACGTTTTGTCTGCAATGTCCTGTACCCAGATATGCACCTATATATACAGGTAGACATAGGTATGCACATACCTGTACGTAAATATGCATATACTCATTTATTATTTGTTTTATATATATATGTGTGTGTGTGTGTGTGTGTGTGTGTGTGTGTGTGTGTGTGTGTATATGTGTATATATATATGTGTGTATATATATATATGTATAAAAGATACTAAGAGTGAAAAAATTACAGAAGGCTTCTGTTACATGGTTAAAGTATATATTTAAATTATGTCAGAAAAATGTTATAAAATTTTTTTGGTATATAAACATTGTATTTGGAGAAATAACCGGTTTCGTGTTGTCTTTTCAAATTTCTCTACTTCATTGTAACATGTGTTCGCTCCAGTCTGAAAAGAAGAGTTCTAGATAGGGGGAGGTAATTAGGGATTTCTTCCGGTATAAGGGAGATAATCGAAATCTAGGAGGTGGTAGAATTTGATTAATTTACCATGGTTTTGTTCTATATTTTTTTCCCTCTCAGTGGGGTGATGAATTTCCTTATTTAAATGTGTTAGCAATGGTTAAGTTTGGGTTTGTATTTTTGAATGAAAAAGGTTTCTTTATTTAATCTAATTTGTGTTGGTGTTCTAATGGCACATTGATAGAAAGGAAAGATTATAAATTGTGGTAGCATTTGTTTTGCGCATTTCTCAATATGCTCACTAAGAGGTATCATTCGGTATTCTGGGCATGCAATCTGCTGTCGATGCAGAGTGCATCTGCGTCTGAACGATAATCCTGTGGACTCTATGTAGTTTTCGTGGCAGCCCGAGCATCTTATTACATAAATAAGGTTTTCTGAGGCACAAGTAAAGACAGATTTAACTTTGAATTTTTGTCCCTCTTTGAAGAGGAATTCTGAACCTTCTAGAATGTTTGGGCATGTTGCGCAATTTGGACGACCACATTTTTTTACTTTTGCATCTGTTATTTTGGAAAATAATTTTGCCTTTGTGAGGATCTTTTTCAGTGATTTTGGTTGTTTGTAGCTTTTAATGATTTTGTGTGTGTGTAAAATTTCCTTTAATTTGGGGTCCTTATGTAGCATTGGTATGTTTTGGGTGATGATGGTGAAGGCTTCTTTGTTTCTGGGGTTGTATGTGGATATGTACGGCAGTATTTTCGGGGAAGGTGTGTTGCTGTGTTTAACTTTTCTTAAGTTTTCTATGTCAATTTGTGATGCACGTCTGATTCCATCCTCTATGAGTTGAACTGGGTAGTGTCTGTCAATTAGTGTGTTTTTGAGTTCTTGTAGTCTATAGTCTCTAGTATTTTGTTCTGACACTATTGTGCATATCCTTCTTGCAAGGTTGAAGGGGATGTTTGTCTTGGTGTGTCTTGGGTGGCATGAATCAAATAGTTGATATTGTTTGGCGTCTGTGGCTTTGTAAAATATGTCCGTTTCTATTTTTAGGTTTACTTTTTTAATTAGTATATCCAAGAATGGGAGCTTCTTTTGGTTGTACTCCATTGTGAACTGTATGTTTGGGTTGACACTGTTCAATAGACTTTTGAATTTCAATAGTTCATCTGTGTTTTCATTCCAGAGTATGAAACAGTCGTCCAGGAACCTTTTCCAATTTTCTTTTATGTATTGGGAAAGGGTGTTTCCAAAGGTGGATAAAGATTCCTGGTATATTATTATTTCCAAGTAACCCATTGTTAGGTTCGCAATGACTGGAGCTGCCCTAGTGCCCATAGCAATTTCGGATTTTTGTCGGTAGAAAGTATTGTCAAACATGAAGTGGTTGTTTCGTAAGATGAATTCAACCGATTTAGTAATGAATTCTTTACTGATCCTGTTTGGGATTTCTTTCGGGAATTGATCCAGCCAGAACTGGATTGCCTCTAGTCCATAATTATGAGGTATACTGGTGTATAAATTAATCACGTCAAATGAGACCATGATTGTTTCTTCCTTGACTTTCTTTGGGAGGTGATTTAACATATCTAAGTCATCTCTGATATAGCTATTGATGTGTTTAAGGAAGGGTTTTAGGAGGATGTCCATAAATAGACTTAGTCTGTGTGTTTTACAGGCTGGGCCAGCTATGATGGGTTGCAGTTTTAGGTCCCCCGGGTTTGGTGTATGTATGTATGTCTTTGGTGATTTTTTGATGGTCTCATTTATGATCTGGCTTTTGTGTATTTTTGGCAGACCATAGAAGAGGCTAGGCTTGCATTTGAAGTTTGTTAGAAAATCAGTCTCCTTGGTTGTCAGTTCATTTCCATGTGTTTTAATTAGTGAGGACAGGATTTTCATTATTTTTTGTGGGGTGTAGTTTGTGACTTTTTCATAGTGTTGATTATCATCCGACGTTCGGCCAAGCCTGATCTTTCTCGCTTGGCCGGCCGTTGTGCATGCAACATCGATATTCCTCCCTGCGCCTGTGAAATCTTGCATCCCTGCCGTAAGGCTTTATTTCCATACACGCCAGCTTAATTTAATTCGTCCTTAATCGAAAGACACCTCAGGTTATGTCCTGTTATTATTTTTATTGTAATTGTGTAACATTGTTCGTTTTTTTTTTCGTCCTTGTTTTTGTATACATTCGCTGCTTTCTTCCAAGGAATCTGATGCTCTTAGCTTAGTTTTTCCTTGGGGCTGGCCAGATTGGAGCAATCTCGTGTATAACCAGCCGAAATTGCAAGGATAATCTGGAACTCGATTGATGAAAGAAAACTCCGAATGACCCGTCCTTGTTTCCTTGTATCGTCTCTCTGGATGTTTTGTTGTCCTTTTCTTGTATCACCTAACTGTCTGGATGTTTTGCGTTCTTGTCTCATTTTGTATTATATATATACATATATATATATATATATATATATATATATATATATATATATATATATATATAATAGAGTTATTAATATTTCTAAGTCTCTCTAAAGGAGACTACGGCAGCGGTACTGGAAATTAATAGTTATCGACAAGCCAACATGGCAGTCCCAAAATTAGGACGAAAGCTGCCGTGAATTAGCTCCAAGAAGCCATCGCCTCTAGCTAGCTATGTGACACACGAAACCTGTGTCCTTTATAACCTTTATAAACTGTGTCCTTTATATATATATATATATCCATTCTTAAATCAAAAAGTATTAGTCATATAAAAATTCTTTAAAATAAGAACAGCACAAACTTTATAGAAGAAAAGTTGTGTGTGTGTGTGTGTGTGTGTGTGTGTGTGTGTGTGTGTGTGTGTGTGTGTGTGTATCAAGCAGAAATTTTTAAAAATGAGATTTCTTTATTCCATGTACTAGCATCACATTGAATAATTAAGTGTTTTGACAACCTGGGACGGTGTGCTCGATCTTTGATTTCAACTTTAGACGACCCTACAAAAAAAAAAGGAGAGGAAAAAACAAGTGTAATATTATAAACAGAATACTCTCTGCAAACATTATAAACACTGAGATTTCCTCAACAGTTTATAACCTGTTGTGAGCCACGAACCAGCAATACCTCTCCTATTGATCTATCGGGTTGAATGGCTCTCGGTCCTTACAGCGAAACATACAAAACTTTACGAAAATTTTCGTGTTGTGTAGAGGTAACAAAATTCCTCCTGATATTTGATTTGCTAAACTTACGATTTATTTACTGTGGATCTTGACTTGTTTGCCTATTGAGATCTTAATGGACTTTCCATCTACCATAGATAGAAATGGAAAATCTTGTTCTTCTTGACCTTTCGCGACCTCCATTTCATAAGTCCTCGTTAAATTGCTCCTTCAACATAAGGAAGAACAAAGTTTGTTCAATCAGCTAACGATATTCTTACAACCGGTGTACATATGATAGAAGATATCACTTTAGTATTGAGTTAAGCTAACCCAAAGCTAAAGATTTACCTCTTCAACATGAGAGGCTTGCTGCATCCTCACCTGTCACTATAACAGTATGATGGACAATGCTTTCACACACGCTCCTATCGCTACTTCCTCATTGCCATACTCGACTGCAACGATTTCGATAAAAATTACCGCTACGTCCAGTCACCTGCCTGTCACCAATACACGCACGTTCAAATTCTAAATGCAAATAAAAGTTTTCTTTATTATTAATAATAATACATAATTGGACATGTTGCTATGTAGATGTTTGAATTAATAATGATTCAGTATTAGTTTCAAATTTTGGCGCAACTGGCACTTATTTTATCGAACCCGAAAAGATTAAAGACAAAATCGACCTCGGCGGAATTTGAACTCAGAACGTCAAGGCGGACGAAATTTCGTTAGTTATTTTCCCTGTGCTGTAACGATTCTGCCAGCTCACCACTTTAAATAGTGATTCAAATTTAATAATTGTAAACATTCGTGTTATAAATATTATATATGTATATATATATATAATTATGTATATCTTGTTTACACTTAGTGATTCCTGCATTCACATACTATTCAGCCCCTCTTGTTACACAAGTTTTTTTTATGTACATTACAAGACAGTCTTCGCTATGAAAGTGTCTGATTTGGGTTCTGGTAGTATGTTTCTTCAATTACTGCGACATGAATGCCTGAGTGTTTTATCTTAACACTTACATTGTGGAGGAAAATGTGTTGCTAGATCTCAAAGTTGTTTTCTTGTTTACTCTTAAACCAGCTGAAAAATTAGTTTTGGTATCTCTCAGACAGATTTTAATTTTTCATTAGTGCAACATACGATCTCAATTTTTTGCTTCAAATTTAGCTACACGGTCAAACAAATAAATGCAGACGAATATAGAATTTATGAAATTTCTGATCGTAATGAGTGAGGAGGCTTATATCTGTTGGCAACCTTGGTTATAGATACAATGTAAGATAGATAAAAACATAGATAGAAAAGATTAACACAAGCTTACATACGGAATGTAGAATCAAACACAAGCGGTAAGAGACAGACGTAGCTTGTTAGCTACTTTATAGATAGCCAAACTGACAGACAAACATAACAATATAAAAATAGACACAAATAGAGAAAGAGATACATAAATACTCTTTTTATAGGCGAGAATATATATGAGAGAAAGTGGGAAACACACGGAGGCAGAGCGAGAATGAAAGAAAGAGAATAAACAGCGACAGGCGGACAGGTAAATTAAATGTGCGACGGGTACAGTCACCTGAAAGATATACAAATGAAAGAAGAAACTGAAATAAGATAATAATTTCCTACTTAGGCATAAGGCCAATTATTAGAGAGGGTAGAGTGAAAAACAATATAAGTTAAAAACTTGACGATTACAAATAAAACTGCGAGGTGAAGCATTATAAAACAATTTTCTTCTCATTTCTTTCAATTTAATAATGTGTTTTCAATGTCGTAAGACTAAAATTACTGCAAAGTAAGGCAAATAAACAAGCTTACATTGAAATCTGATAAATACACTAAAACAACTACTCCTTATCTAACAACAGGTCTGTTGTATACGAAGGAAGTTGGCTTGCATAGTGCAGTAAATACAACAGAAATTAATGGGATTATAAAATACCAGTTACACACCTGTAGTACACCACTATCAGCCTCGCCGTCGTTGAGTCCAAACCTCGCTTCCGCCTCTATAATGACGTAATTATTTCGAAATTTGAGAAATTTATCTGTAAAGAACGAAACGGAATAGAACAGATTGTTCCTCTTAACATCTAAAAGCATCGCTCCCATATTTGTGTCTGTGTCTGCTTGAGGTAATGATAGCAGTGATATTGGGAGTGCTTGGCTTGTTAGATTTGATGTTGCAGATAAGGATAGAAGTGCTACTTTTGTTGTTGATGCTATTGATTTGGAAACATTATTTATTGTTATTAACGGAAATGTTGATCTTACTGGAAACAGTATTTGGTGTTGTTACTAGAAGCATTCTCCACTTGTTTAGTCTAATGAATTAACCCACTGTGATACAAGAGAAAAAAATAAAAACAATTAAGTCAATGAGGTCGTGGGACTAATGGGAAGTTGTGATTTTATAATGATCTCTGTCAAGTATTGGCTGAAGTTCGTTCCCAGAATGATGACAAAGAACTTTAATGTTAATTGAAGATTATGTAACCAATAATAAGCTTCAATATATTTCGCTGTTTCTCAGTTTTAACGACAGACCGAAAATCTTGTACCCTACATATTAATTTCCAATATTAAAACTTTCTTCGTGAGATTTCCCTCACCAATTCCGCTTCCTTGCATGAACACTTCACCAAAAGCCTTTAAGCCATGTCAGTCCTTACGATATCTCATGCATCTCATTGCTATTATACATACATACATATATATATATATATATATATATATATATATATATATATATATATATATATATATATATATATATTATACATTTTTGTGCCAAACTTATCCTCTGTAAAATTATTATTATATATATATATATATGAAGGTGATATCAGAAAGTTCCCGTACTAGTTATGTTTAATAAAAAAAAAAAAAATTATTTAACTAAGTTTTAACAAAGTCTCCTTGTGCAGCCATATACCGGTCTCAGCGTTCCTACCACTTTGGGAATCCGGCTTGGAAGTCGGTTTCCGTAAGCGAGTCGAGGACGTTCTGCGATTTGCTCTGGATCTCGACAACGGTGTTAAAACGGCGACTTTAACTGCATTTTCATCTTGGGGGAGAGATGGAAGTCGTATATATATATATATATATATATATATATATATATATATATATATATATATATATATATATATATATATATATATATATATATATATATATATATAAATATATATATATATATATATATATATATATATATATAAATATATATATATATATATAAATATATATATATATATATATATAAATATATATATATATAAATATATATATATATAAATATATATATATATAAATATATATATATATATATATATATATATATAAATATATATATATATATATAAATATATATATATATATATATATATATATATATATATATATATATATATATATAAATATATATATATATATATAAATATATATATATATATATATATATATATATATATATATATATATATATATATATATATAAGCGCAGGAGTGGCTGTGTGGTAGGTAGCTTGCTCACCAGCCACATGGTTCCGGGTTCAGTCCCACTGCGTGGAACCTAGTGCAAGTGTCATCTACAAAGAATAAGTCCTGGGGTCGATTTGTTCGGCTAAAGGCGGTGCCCCAGCATGGCTGCAGTCAAATGACTGAAACAAAATAAAAGAATATATATATATAAACGCAATGAACGCAACAACTTTCATGTTTCCTAAACTAAAAAGATATCTTCTGGCCATGTCAAAAAAAAAAAAAAGCAAATGAATCTTATGTTACAAAACAGTAATATTTGAACTTGGCAGTAATGAGTTACATCTATTTCTCTCGTTGTACTTATTCATAATTAATTGAGCTGATTCAGCATGAGTTGTGGATTTGCGATATAAATATCCTGCAATACCAGTGACCGGATATGATCCTTTTAATGTTTGCCTGTTAAACTGATACCCTATCAATTCGGTCAATTGACCTAAAAAGCAACTATCATTAGAAAAACGTCGACAACTACAACAGGTGGGATTTTATTTCGGGAGTTTTATTTATAAGAAAAATTCCATGGAAAATGTTTCTATATAATAAATGCCAAGACACTACACTCGAAGAGAAAAGGAATTTGGTTTACTTTTAAAATAGTTAAATGGATATTAAATGTTCTTCTCCGTATTACCACATTTTCTATTTTTAACTCTACTTGAAATATCCACTCCACCCTAACTGTTCACAACGATGACTCGTTCTGATACAAGTTCCGGTGAAATATGTTACGGATAAGGCGAACATTGGATTATGACATCCGTTTCTCAATGACATTCATTCACTGAATTCCTTGATCCCGTACCCACTATGATTTGAATACACTTTATGATCGCTGGTGAGAATTCTGAATAAAAGTAGTTCTAAAAGAAGAAATAGAAGTGTCGTAGTGTCATAGCTCTGATATTTTGTAAAGGAAATAGAATCCTGTGACGTTTTACTTTCTTAAATAGAATCAGAATGATGAAATGCTGCTGCTTGATCTCAAGTCAGCTACCATCCTAGATACGACCATACTGTCGGTTCTTTTAAAACAGTGTATACATTTTCCAAAGACGGTACGGTATGACTTTAGGGAGACTTGATTGTAGCTGATCAAACGAAGACATAGAATCATCTTCATGCCCGTGTTATGAGTTACTCCTGTACGGTTGAACATATTTAATGCAAAGCATCAAAAATCAATATAGATATACTAAGGCGGCGATAAGGGGACATATTAGCTCAAGTAGCTTTACATTATTTCTGTCATGTCGACAATTACAGTAAACAACTAAGAAAAAGTTTCTGTATTATTAAACCTCCACAGCGAAGCAGAAACTTCATCTTACTTATCGAAGTAGTGATAAGGGTATCATTATGTAGGATTTCAGTACTGTAATGTCAGTAAGCGTTGGTATATTTAGAAAACCAAACAACCGTTTTATATGGTTGACATCTCATACTTTCGATGTTTTTAGAGTAGGGTGTTTAAGATAAAATTTATTTTTATTCGTACAATAGATAGAATAGCAAGTAAAAGGAAGGCTTAGCGGGGAAATCAGCAGGCGTTATTGCTAAGAACGTGCCATGAGCGAATGCGAAAATTATTATTATTGACATTGCGACAGCATAATGTTTAGTGACAATAATTAGCGTTACCAATGAAAGGAAATGGCCCCAACTGAGAATAGGAACTTGATCATAGACTCAGTTCACCAAGAACTTACTGTAATATTACATCGTAGAACTACATTACTGAAACATGTGGCCTTTATTTGGATGGGAGTTGATTCATTCGGTCAGGAAACTGCAGTATTTTGCTAGCAATTAAGTTATCGTGTCTCTATCCAGTGTGGTTTGAACTCATAATTTTAAAAAAATATAAGAATAAATACCGCAAAACTTTTTTTATTTGATATCCCATCCAAGAAGTAGAGATAGAATATTTCTTTGTCGAGACACAAAGCTCTTTTGTGAGAGAGAGTGAGAGAGAGAGAGAGAGAGAGAGAGAGAGAAAGAAAGAGACACACACACACACACACACAAAGTTGATTCCAGCGTGAATTTCTAACAAAATCTTCCTTTTTTTTTATTTGTCTATTCAATCTTTTAAAACTTTAGTTCCACTCACCGGTTGGCCTTAGAATTTTCAAATTCTTTTTGTTTTATTGTATTTTCTCTGCGTTAGAAACAAAAAAAAATGCTTTCTTATTTTTTTTCCGATCGGAAACGTTCATCACGACCCTTCTTGACGTCACTCTCATAATTTCTTTGCTAGTTAAAAATATAGAGAGCAACAACCAGGGTCATCTATCAGTCGCATCTAGAAATATGACAAGACCACATGCTTAACTTTCGGTTTCTAACTAAAGCGATGGGCAGGTACGGCCAGCTACCATCAAAACAAATAGCCCGTCTGTCACATACTGTGAATAGCCACTTCACTTCTTGTGTCTACTGTATTCAATTGGCAGAATCATTAGAGCATCGGACTCTTGCTTTTCAACATTGCTCTAGCTATTTACGTTCTGAATTTCAATCTCACCAAGGTCAGCACTGTTTTCATCCAATCGGAGGGTGGGAGTCGATAAAGTAAAGTAGAAGTCAAATACTGGGTTCGATTCAATCGACAAACCTTCTCATAAAACTGCTGGCTTTGCGCCTAAATTAGAAACTATTTATTTATAAAGTGGTGGGAAGTGCGGAATCGTTAGATCGTCAGGCTGTGGTATTCGTCCAAGTTCTGTGGTATTCGTCCAAGCTCTTTACGTTCTAAGTTCAAATTCTTCCGAGGTCAACTTTGCCTTTCAAGCCCGATAGAATAAAGTATTAGTCAAGTAAAAGGATCGATTTAATTGACTAATCACAACCCTCAAACTTGTAACCTTGTGATTATATTAAAAACCATTTCAGCACAATCCTTTAGATTCAAATCCCTGGTTTGATTTGATTTTCATCCTCCAGGGTCTATAATATAAAGTACTAATCCAGTACAGGTGTCGATACAATCGACTGCTCCTTCCCCACCACAAATTTCCGGCCTTCTCCATATGTAAGAAATCATTAATAAGTATTTATCCCTCATACGATCGCGGTTAAATAGTGTTAATTGTTTAACCTTTCAGTGACCAGAGGTGTTCAGCAAGAAGTGAATAACCATATTGATTTCTTTAGGGAAGAGAATAATCGGTTATATCGATCGACCCAGTACTTGAAGATACTTTATTTTATTAGCCCGGGAAGGATAAATGAAAAAGTTGATCCTCAGTTAAACTATCAGGACTACTACCATATACTGTAAGGCATTTTGTCTGACACAGTTGTACCAATCTACCATAGCCGCCGCCGCCGCCACCACCACCACCACCACCACCACATAATCGGATACTGCAGAGTATTTTAGTCTGGCACTCTTACATTTTCTGTCGCTCTATCACACTGTGACTCAAACTTACGATCAAGTGCATTGACCATACAGTCTTGTTTGAGGGTGCAGAAAATCCAGGACCGCTTTAGCTAACGAGCTCTGGTTCAAGAACGAGAGATGGTTTGAAAGAGATATAGCAGCTATTTCTATCAGATCAAATGATCGCGTAAAACAGTGGTTACCTACCCTGCACACTTAGCCTTTATATTTTACTAGCAGTATCCGTGGAAATTCCACAGTAAATACGAAATTTTGTAGATGGTTGAAAGTTTATATAGAACCATAAAAGTTAGATTCTTTTGAAATTGTATATTCTGCCTTATTTTCATTTCAAAATAAATTTCAGTGTTTCTGGATGAGACTGTAATTGCTTTCCCATTCTCTCTGCCGTTTAGTGGTTCATTAAAAATCTAAAATTGTAAATCTAAGATCATTGTAACAATGATTACAGGGAATATTCATGTTACTAATGTTGTAACTTTCAGGCATATGTTTACAGTTTTTTTTGTTGTTGTTGTTTGGAGAGTTTCTTTTACATTCTCTCTCATTCTCATTTTCTATTCTGTCTTGAACACGTTCTCTTATCAGTTTTAAATACTCACTTTACTCCCTTTTATTCATAATTGCCTTCTATGCTGCTGCAACCGTACTTGTTTTAATGATTCAGCCCTCAGCTTCTCTTTACAGTGATGCCTAAACCGTCCAATTCTGTCTCTTGTTAGCTTACATCGTCTGTCATCCATATTTTATAAACAAATATCCATTTTCAAGCTGGCAGACGATAAATAATCGCACTTATGTGCATGCGTCAAGTGATAGACGAAAACAAAAGCAACACTTTTCACTATCCACTCATCACCGCCACCATCATCATCCTCACCACTACCATCTTTAAAGTTTTCAGTAACATAGTTCAGTCTAAATCGTTTGCCAACCAAGATTATTTTCATTTCATTTCAATTCAGTTCAAGTGTTTCTTTATATCTAGTTTTCTTGCTGTCGATGTATCTATCTAGTCTGACAATACAAAATTCGAATAACAAATTTTGCAAAAGGAAATAACATCCAAGGTCATTTTGATAAGTTATTTCACTTTCATTGAAAACTCTATCTTTCTATCTTTGATAAGTTTATTATTATATCAAATATAAGCACTCTTTCCACCGTCCACCCATCGATATATTTATTTGTCAATGTAGATAGATAGATAGATAGATAGATAGATAGATAGATAGATAGATAGATAGATAGATAGATAGATATTTTTAAAAAAATTGAATATTAAAATGTTATTTTTTTGGCAGTCACATTTCAATTGCACATTCAGTCAGGTGGTGGGGAGATACATACGTCACATAAACCAG
Organism: Octopus bimaculoides; assembly: GCF_046866305.1. Taxonomy (NCBI): domain Eukaryota; kingdom Metazoa; phylum Mollusca; class Cephalopoda; order Octopoda; family Octopodidae; genus Octopus; species Octopus bimaculoides. The sequence goes on along the minus strand of NC_142931.1, from coordinate 43,943,903 downwards.
AAAACCAGCCTTATGAGTCCATATGATTCGGGAACAATCTTTATCCTCCATTCTTTTAGTAGCTTCTACGTTATGGCAACCACTACCTGATGTGGAACTGAAGTCAGAAAATTAGCTAGCTTGATGAAACATTATTTCTCCATTAATTTCCAGCCCAACAGAAACCGGATAAATCATTCAGGAAGAAAAAGATAAAAGAAATATATACACATATACACACATACGCACGCAAGAGAAAGATCTTGTTTTCTTTATATAAAAAAATACCATCTTAAGTTTTGTTTATTTGTCTTTGTTTTATTTTTACTACACATTATTATTGTTGTTATTGTTGTTATTATTATTATCATTATTATTATTATTATTATTATTGAAGATTACCACCAAATATGGCCGTTACTAGGTGACGTATGCGTATGATAAGATAAATGTGTCTCGGAGGTACAATTATTGTTTATTTCTATTTCACTAAAGTTAAATGTTTACAGACACACTTAAGATGCACTTCTCTTTCTCTCTTTCCCTCACACACACACACACACACACACACACACACACTCACACGAACGTGTGTTAGAGTATAAATATATAATATATGTAATATACATAAAGATATATATATATATATATAGTATTTAATATTATATGTATATACAGATGTGCTATATATTCTATATATACCATATAAGCGTGCGTGCGCGCGCACACACACATACACACACACACACATAGATGCATACACATACGTAAACACACAATTGCGTGTGTTGAGTATGCAGCATATGTATAAACACATTTTCTTGGGCAGAAGCCAATATTTTCAGGCACTACATTTCAATAAGACAAATCAAGTGTGTGTGTGTAAATACAGACATAAATGCATTTACATATAAGTCCTCTCTCTCTCTCTCTCTCTATCTCTCCCTCTCTCTCTCCTTCTCTCTCTCTCTTTCTCTCTCTCTCTCTCTCTCCTCTTTCTCCCCCTCTCTCTCCCTCGAACTCTGTCTCTGTCTTTCTCAAATTCGCGCGCGCCTTGTATAAACAGTGGCACATATACTTTTCTTATGCTGATCAGCGCAAGCATATTCATATATAGAAATATGCGCACAAATGTGAACACACACACACTCATACGCACTTACACATGAACTTCAATATGTGTGCGTGTGTGTGTGTGTGTGTGTGTGTGTGTGTGTGCGCGCGTATAAGTTTGTATATATATAGCTGTCTATCTCTATTTTAGCTGTCTATCTCTATTTTTTCTATATATGTGTACATATACATACATTCATATATATATACATACACACATATATGCATACATACATATATATATATACATATATACATATATATACATATATACATATACATACATATATATATATATATATATATATATACACACAAAAAAAAATATGGGGGTTTAATTCACGGGTGATCTTAACGACTAAGTACGCAAGGTAAGTACTGTAACGGATTAGGATTACTAGGTCTCCAAGGTTATAGCCGAGACGGTAGTTATGGAGCCATTGCAGATTTCCGATATAGCGGATATATAATTGTTAAATAGGACAACAAACGTTAAGGCAAGGCAAACATCTCAAGTCATATACTTTATTATTATTGGAAAAGAATTCAAAGTCTAACAGCTGTTTCTGGGATATTCCAGAGTATTGGATATTCCGTCATCGGAGACAAATAGGGAAAATGAGAAGAGCATAAATTAATTAAATGACGACATAGGGGACAGGAGTAAAAGAATAAGATGAAAGAAGGAAAGAAAAGAGAAGCATAAAAGTTCACAGTTCAACTTTCCCATCGTGTAGAAGTTAGGCGCAATCCTGCGTAAATCCATGTAAGACTTACAGACGTACTTTTACACGGCCAGAAAGTTGAACTGTGAACTTTTATGCTTCTTTTTTCTTCTCTTCCTTCATCTCCTTATTCATTTAGTCCTGTCCTCTATGTCGTCATTTCATTAATCTATACCTTCTCATTTTCCTTATTTGTCTCCGATGACGGAATATCCTATACTCTGGGATATCCCAGAAACAGCTGTCAAACTTTGAATCATTTCCAATGATTAATGTATATGACTTGATATGTTTGCCTTGCCTCAACGTTTGTTGTCCTCTTTAACAATGATAGATAGATAGATAGATAGATAGATAGATAGATAGATAGATAGATAGATAGATAGAACAAAAGAATGACACGTATACACAAGTATATACTTATGTGTATGCAATGTATTTATACCCTTTTACTGGTCCCAGCCAGTAAAGTACGAGCTCTCCGGAGCATCACCATCAATACTGCTTCAGATACAGTTCTGTGTTTCCTGTTTGAGAGAATATGATGCCGCTGACCTCATATGGCTAAATCTTCTTGGAACATCTACGAGTAGTTCAGCTGATACATGGAGACAATTTTCTTCTTGTAGGGCATTTAAACTGCATCAGCTTCCGTAGTGAGCCTGACACACTGAAGTCACCATAGATCGAAGCAATAAACTCTACCGACTAGAAATAAATATCTACGTTGTGATCTTAATCTCAATCGCTTGAATTTGATTCCTCATTACTCATAATTCCTAAGTCATGCACAAATTCTGAAGGTGGGATTATAATATTTCCTAGCGTAGTGCAACCAGACTGTACAATAAATTGTTAGCAGATTTTGAAAAACTTTCCTGCATAGAATTTCGTGTTTACTCATCAACCTACCTATATATAACATTGGGCTCATTTTTGTAGCTTGTTGATATCATCAGAATTCTTCATTAGTTTTGATATTTTGATATCATTACCAAATCTAGCGAGAATTGCTGTTCTAATAGTTGTGTTTTGTAACAGCTATTACAAACACTAACCTTCCGAAAATAGTTCCTCGAAGCCCTTTGCTCAGAATTATTCGCTTTTCCCTAAGAGCACCACTGAATGCAACAACTTGTATTCTTGCTTCAGTATATTATAAATTGATTTCATTTTCTTTTTACCTATGGCAAGATGTTACTGCTTTTATATAGATTTGATTAATGGTTGTGAGTTCCCTTTGCAGAACTTCAGATTCGAAAAATTCCTCTAGCTGTCTATTTGTACATTTACAAGTGGAATAGTAAAATAATACTTCAATTGCACATTCAATATTTCACTTAATTTTTGAGGACCTAAAGTAATATATTTTCTAAGTATTAATATTATAATAATAATAATAATAATAATAATAATAATAATAATAATAATAATAATAATAATAATAATAAATAGAATATCACAGCGTTGTTTTTTGTTTCCTTCGGTCCTTGTATTCGCGGATGCATTTTAATGGTCTCAGTTCTAAGAGAACCATTATATGGGATTTTTCTTTGTCAATTGTTTTACCTCCTCATTTAAGTGATTGAGACTTATGTTCTTTGTCTCATGGGAATTTTTTAGTCTCTGAGAATTATACTTTTTGTGAACACTAGTCTTCCTCTCTGGAGGATATATGATAAAAATAGCATATTGCTTGCATTGTTGACATTAATTGCTTCAGTTTCATATTGTTTTACACAGGAAATATATCGAGCCAGTGCAGATTGCAGGTCTCTTTCTTAATCCAGTAGTATACATGCATGTCGACAAACGCAAAGAGCTGAGCCAGCAAAGTTCTTCAATTTTGCAACTTCTATTGGCATAAAAGAAATTGATGAAAAAGCTACCATAGATAACGGGTATCTGAACTCAGCAGCTGGCCTTGGTGGTTTCCAAACAATCATCCTAAAAATATGAAAAATAACACTCTAACCAAATCATTTCAGATATTTTTCCAAGTATCTCTTTAAAGTGGTAGGCTTACTAAAAAGCTGATGAAATATATATGCATAGTCCATAAGTGATGTTGTAGAGAAAATGCTAAAAATTGTCAGCATTTTCCTCAGAACTCGAATATCAGTAAGATCATGGAATGATATGCCAAGTAATATCTACAGTGGTTTCAACTCTAGCAAAAATTACTTCATGCAGCCACTATATCATTATGACTGGACGTTAAAACGGCTGTTCCGCCTGGACTCTGAAAGAAGGCTTCAGACAAAGTTATGCGATTTTGGCATGAGGGAAAAACTAAGAGTGTAGCTGCATGACTTAATAAAGAACAGAAGTCAATTTGTTGCAGCGATCCTGGCCTTATAAGTAAAGTGAAAAACCCAAAGTGACGTACCTCAGTGTACTATCACTTGATTTACCACCTGTGGATATGACCATCGTTATCAGGTTATGAGTACAGTCAACCTTCCTATATAAACTAGTGATAGTAAGTATCAAAACAACCTTTGATTCTTACTATCACTAGAGCATTGATGCTACAAACAGGTTACTAGAAAAAAAAATCAATACTATTGCAATACTAAAACAACAATACTAAATAGAGTGTGTAACTTTACACACTCTATTTTCAGTCTTGCAACTTGCATGCACATAGCCAAAAACGATTACAATGCGAAACTCGAATCTGTGTTGCATCTGGGAATGCCGTATCATAAAATGATGTACAAACAGTGGGCGGGATGGAACCTAAGTTCACCGAGCACCAGAACAATGAAGGTCATTCTTTCTCTGTTAAAAACATTTGTTCCCAGTCACTGCATTCACTTAATGGTCCCAAGCTCACTATATGAATTATAAGCAAACCCAAAAGTCCTGCGCACGCGCGCGAATTTTTGTAGATTACTTCCTGTAACGAAGACGCAAAAGAAATTCAATAATTGTAGGGGGTCTAGCATCGAACTTATGCATTGATTGTTGTATCAGAATCTTGACCATAAGATATGTCAATACTGCCAGCCTCTCTTTTTCTTGTAAAGACTAGGTGTTGCAGTAAATCTGAATTTCAAAGAATTACAGCCATTTAATATCCTACCACAAAGTATAAATGACATGTGTATTCATGAAGCTTGAAGTTTTCACTGTGTAATTCTATATTGCGCCAGGAAATGCAAATGAAGGCGGAAGCATCATGAAGCCTCAAACAGAAAATACCATTTGTGAGGCACTGCATTACATATGATCGCAGTCCAAAGGATGAAGTTGTTAAAGAAAAAAAGTAAACATACATTTACCATCATACACATGTGCACGCGTGCACATGTCTCTCTATTTATATTTCTATGTCCTAAATCTATATTGCTAGGAGGATATCCTTGCAGGAAATGTGATTTATTGTTCTCTCTTTCCCTTGTAAAATGAAGACTTATCGACTGATAAATATAATTTAGCATTTATCCCCTCTCTAATCATAGGCAGACAATTTCAAAATTCCACTTCTCATCAGTGTGACGTATTCAAGAGGTTTAAGTACATAAAACTACTTGAACACATTTATTGAAGTAGATGAGTATTAAAAAGAAATATATTTCTAAAAGTTGATAAAAGTCCTGTTTCATTAAAAATTTTTCTGCCAAGTTTTTCCAGCTCTAAAGCAGACCGTCTTCTGATTGCTATGATGCTACATGGAATACGTAAAAATACGTTAATTCTAGCTATACTAGCCATATCTACTAGTTATGTGTGGGAGAGAGAGAAACATAGATCTCCTTCGTATCTCTATACACGGAATCCCCGTAAATGCTGTCTATCGAGAGCTCACATTCATGATCATTATCATGCAACATGAGGGATTTTAATTCTTAGTCTCATTAGAATTTTCAACCCAATATACAAGTGGACTCGTGGACTAGTGGTTAGGATGTTACACTCACAGCTGTAAAGTTGTGTTTCATTTTCTGAACCGGACGGTGCGATGTGTTCATGTTACTCCATCTCACTTAGTTATAAATTAATTTCAGTAATAACTGGAAAGTCAAATCTGCAACAGACCGGCGTCCCGTTCAGTGGGAATTATTGTAACCTCAGCCATTTATATGCTATGGGAACCGGTTCAAGTTCCGACCTTATGAATGGTAGGACTCACTTTAGACTTAAGTCTATACGAGTATTTTTCCTAACAATTCTGTATTCTTTGCAATAGAAAGTATTCTTAGTAGAAACGATATACTTTTCTCTCCTTTCTTCATAGAATTATATATATATAAAAAAAAGATATTTCTTTCCTGTATCTGTTTTCAATAACTGCTAATAATTTTATTTTATTTTTTAACTTAGCAATAATCCTGTATGCAAGTCTGCAGACAGACTCTTTTGGAAATTCCATTTTCTTATCTATGTAACTTGTTCCAAAGAATTAAGTAGAAATATACTTGAAAAAGTTTATGTAGTAGATAATGATGCTTGGAAAGATTAATGAATTTCCTTTCTTCATACACACGGATACACGTACATATATGTACATTCATGCAACCACACATACACACACACGTACATATATCCACATGCATACAATCACACATATACACACACACAAACATATATACACGCTCACACACACACATACACACACACACACACACGATCAGCCACGGGGATGGGGTGCATTTTTGTCTGTCTCCTGTCAGAGCTTGTTTCTCCGCGTTCACCAACTCAACTCGTCTGGGCTTAGTAGCCCTTCCTGCTTGTTTTCACTGTCTTGTTTTTGTTACCAACTTTGATCCTCCGCAAAATCCCAAATTTTATTTAATTTGCTTTGCGGGAGCAACTGTTATGTCGAAAACGTCTCTTGTGAATTGCTCGAAATACGAAGTAGGAAAACAGCCAACAACTGATGAAGGGTCGTTTTTTTTTTTTTTCATGCTACTTGTCTTGTTTTCCAATTGTTTCTTTCAATGTTCGCAAAAAGGTTAGTATTCCATGTTTTCGTTTTTCGTATTTCATGTTATTTACGTTCCGTGGTATCCTGTGCCCATATATGCATGTATATACAAACATATGTATGTACATATATATGTGTATGTATGCATATATATTTATATATATTATATATATATATATATATATATATATATATATATATATATATATATATATATATATATATAGGTAAACTTACTTGGAAATGGATACGTAGCATTCAATAATATATATATAATAATAATAATAATAATAATAATAATAATAATAATAATAATATGACAAAAAATAGAATGAATGAGACCTCGATATTATGTAAATAGATCAATTTATCCATAAATATAATATGTGACAATTAGTTGGTTGTCATAAAACTCAGAGTTTCAGATGTCGGGGATGAAGTCTGCTCCGGCATTTCATCGGTTATTAAGATAAACACTATGGGAAAAATCCGTTGAATAAAGGGAAATTACTCCAATAGGTATGGGGAAAGTAATACTTCATTCACAAAATCCGCATATGCACACATACACACACACACACACGTACGCGCACGCACGCACACACACACACATGTATGTATATATACATAAATATATATATATATATATATATATATATATATATACTCACACACGCGTGTACATATACATACAAACACACATATATACATATATGTGTCTATGCATACACGCACATACACACGCATATATACCCATTCACGCATCACTACGCTCATCTCTACATGCATACACACATACATACGTGGATATACAAATGAGTTATATATGTATATACATAAATACACCCTCCTGTCTGTCAAACACATCTACACCTGCAGATATATAAACGTATATACATACATATATGTATGAAGGAAGGAGACAAGTACAACAGGTGGAGTCTTGCACTCGTATATATACAATCATTCGTACACATGTATATATGCACGCACATACAGATTAGGTATATACTACACGCGTATAAGTTACACAATTATAAAGGGTGAAAAATAATGTACAGAAAAAATGTATAAAGTAATAAAATATATGAGAAATATATATGCCTCTCCTCCAATATAAACATGTTTAATAGTGTTGCTCCAGTATATAATAAAGCTCTAAAAGATAGTGGTTTTAGCGAGGAAATAACCTATATACCTGTTATTAGTCCAGTAACAAAGAAAAAGCAAAATAGGAATAGGAAAATTATCTGGTTCACCCCACCTTACTCATTCGAACTGACCTTTAATATAGGCAGATATTTATTATCTCTTATAGATAGGTATTTTCCAATCAATCATAATTATAGAAAGCTCTTTAATAGGCACAACTTAAAAATTAGTTTTAGTTCTACTACTAACTTTAAAAATATAATTGCACACTACTAACAAAAGCAACAAAGTGAAACCGGCTATTCCTGCAGAGTTGTTTTCGTATTTCGTAATCCACGTTGTTTTCGTATTTCATGTTGCTTACGTTTTGTGACGTCCTGTAACCATATATGCCGGCCGAAACTGCTGAGAAAATCTGGAACTCGACTGAGGATAGAAAATTCCGAATGACCCGTCCTAGTTTTTTCTTGTCCTTTTTTTGTATCGTCTAACTGTCCGGATGTTTTGTGGTCGCCTGTTACGTTCTTGTTCCATTTTTTGGTTTTCTTTTTTATATATACATATATATGTAAGTATGTACATATATGCATGTATATATGCATATATATAATATATAATATATATATATATATATACAAACAATATATGAGTATATGCATACATATGTCCATGTATGTACATACCTTCATCTACATGTACATATAGATACATAACTGGGTACATGACGTGGCAAAAGAACATGGACAAAATGATAAACAAGGTACAACAAACAAGCAAGCCACATAAAAACATCTCTTTCATCAGCTGCCACCATTAAAACACCGGCGATCGTTGTTGTTGGTTTAATAGATATTATATATATATATATATATATATATATATATATATATATATATATATATATATATATATATATATATATATATATATATATACATACACATTAGCATATTTTTACACACCCATACGCACATGTGCATCTATATCTGTCTGTCTATACAGACACACACACACACGTATCTATATGCACAAACACAATCACATGTATGCGTGCGTATACAAACTCACGCATAACTTGGGGTGCCTATTTTGAATCTGACTGACTGGATAACTGCATATTGATTAATAATTGATCAATAACTCTCAATCAATGAAAAAAGAAACTCACAAGTAACTCAATAAAATACATATAGGCAACATTTTATGTAAGACAATAATGAAACGTTTTTGATTATAATGTCCTTTTATGAAGTTGCTATAATGCAAATGTAAATAATGATTTCTAATTTAGACACAAGGCTGGCAATTCTGAGGAAAGGCGTAAGTCGATACCATCCCCGAAAGGATGAAACGCAAAGTTGATACCCGAGTGATTTGAATTCAGAACGTAAAGATCCGGAACGTATATCGTCAGGAATTTTTCTACGACGCTCTAACAGTTCTGCCAGCTTGCTGCTTTAAATAATAAATAATTGCGATAAATCATTACTTACCGCATATACTCGTGTAAAAGAAGAATTTTTAAAACCATTTTTTAAGGTCAAATTTATGGGTTCGGCTATTACATGGATACTACTTTTGAGAGGCTGAAATTCAAGCTAGAATCCGAAGTACCGTATCAACAGTGGAAGCTCAACTGATCTCTAAACAAATAAAACAAAAACGCAACGAATTACACTTACATTACCGATTCTATGCATCAAAACACACGTCCTAGTAAAGGCGGCGTTCTGGAAGAAACGTTAGCACGCCGGGCGAAATGCTAAGCGGTATTTCGTCTGTCGCTACGCTCTGAGTTCATATTCCGCCGAGGTCGACTTTGCCTTTCATCCTTTCGGAGTCGATTAAATAAGTACCAGTTATGCACTGGGGTCGATATAATCGACTTAATCCGTTTGTCTGTCCTTGTTTGTCCCCTCTGTGTGTAGCCCCTTGTAGGTAGTAAAGAAATAACACGTCCTAGTAAATAACAAAACTTATAAACAAGACCGCGTAGCTCTCATGTGCAGTTTCCAGTAAATGTCCGTAATGTGGTATAGAGTTGTTAATCTGCAGCAGGGATTCCCAAAGTGTGTTCTGCAAAGCCCCAGGATTCCTTGAACGTTATCAGGAGTTCCACGTTTTTAAACATAATGTCGAAGGATTCTGCAGCAAAAAAAAAGTTTAGGAACCACTGATCTAGCGATTAGTTAAATGTTTTTAGGCTTACCGAAGTGGTGTTTGCTGTTGTTCGCCGATAGTGCTGTCTGTGAAACACGCTTCTCACCATGCAAGCAGACGAGCATATGACGCATGTGTTTATTGCGTTTGAAAATGAGGAAAATATAAAGATCGCATAGAACCACGGACCTAGCAATTAACTGAATGTTTCTAGGCTTACCAAAGTCAAGCCTTTGTACGAATTCAGACAGTGGCGTTTGCTAGTGTTCGCCAATAGTGCTGTCTGCGAAACATATTTCCCACCATGTAAACAACGAGTGTATGACGCATGTGTTTATTGTGCTTGAAAATGTATGCAGGCTTGCAGCATATCCTGTAATGTAGCACCCATCAATAGATGCGTAGTGCTCGCTATTAAATGGAGTTTTACTACAAGCACCGAGCATTCCATTATAAGCACTAAGCATTCAACCTATAGAGCAGGCTACAGTTAGGTAGCCACTCAATTTTGTAACAGTGTTATTTCTATATGCAGGATAATACAGTACCTTGACTCATACATTTTGACCTGTTATTCGTGAAATACTAGGGTCAACTTTTATACAGAATCTATAGAATATTCCCATGAGATCGGCTATTACTCGAGTATATACGGTATATTATAACGGGTAAAAAAAAACACACTAGAGGTGGGGCAATTGAAATGATTCGATTCCTATGGGAATCGTGTCATTATCTTGTTCTTGGAGGATTATATGTATATGTGGATATGAGGTGAGAGATCGTAAATAAGGGGAACAATTGAACGTTTTTTTACATTTAAGAAGAACGAAAGTAATATGTACGCACTTGACCGTATCTGGCAATAGAATCTTCCAGATAAGTTTATCTACATATGGACCTCATTTATCCCTCTTGGATCGGAAGTTTAGTTATCTTTGACAACATGCGCTCCCGTGCCGATAATACCACTTTTCATTCTTCTTTCACCTTTAATATAAAGGCCTCGTCAACATACAATATAGACGCCTTTCATCAAAACTGCATTGCCTCTCTAAACAGAGACCCTGAAAATATTGTCCAAGGAGAATAAGGCAATCTTGTTTTCTTCAACAGCACAAAGACAGGATCACTACTCAAATCAATAAAACAATCATGTATCACTCTAGTATTCAATAATTTCAGTTAAACCTTTAAATTTGCTACAAATGCTAGGATTCATTATATCTGGAAGATCATTCCCGATGGTTTTTCCTGTCGAACCTAAACAACATAGCTAAAAATATACCCCCAAAGACTAGCTTTCTTCAAAAAACACTTTTGTTATAGTTAGCTGTCCAGCCTGTAGAACGTTAAAATAAGACTTATTTTATATATGGGGGCATTACATCTACATTTAAGACAATGACCATTCGGATGATCGATAAAGATTCACCAATAGTCGAAACTTTTTTGGCTTATAGACGCTTTGTCACCTCTTTTCCTTTGCCTATTTAATCTACTAGTACCATAAACTAGCTAGTTGCATACCACCCGCAGGGCTACTCGACATAGAAGCATCTCCTCCTCACTTCCCCTTTACTGTGCATCACACACAGGCCCCCACATCAACCGCTGTACCCAATCGTTCTTCCCCAGAAAGTCAATCCTTTGAAATTCTCTAATCGCCTATAAACATCCTGCACGGGAGCGCATGTACTCAAGTTTAACGTCTACCATATCAATCTCACCAATCTCAGGGTGTGGGAGGTGCAAAGGTCTAAGATACTTACCATTCCTCTTATGTCATAAGGAAAAATGGTGAGCAGTCAGTAATCAACAGTTAGCAGTCTTTCGACACCAATGAACTTTCCCAAGGGCTGGAAATCAGATACAGCAGGATAGGAACAATTGATCATTGTTAGCACTGGCAGCATCATAAAATTGATAGGTTATCTGTTAATTTTCATTGCTAACTTCCACTCCTTCAGAATGTGTGTGTGCGTGTGTGTGTGTGTGTGTGTGTGTGTGTGTGTGTGTGTGTGTGTGTGTGTGTGTGTGTGTGTACGTGTGTGTTTTGGTGTGTGAATATCTGTGTATGTCTGTGTGCGTCTAAAAAACGGATTCCAAGATTATACTTCAGATCGTAATTTTCCAATCATCGCCGACTACGCTACCGATTGCAGGCTGTATGATGGATGGCATCTATCAGCTGATTTCATACACCTCCGGGGTAAACAGGAAATATTTCCCCTTGCAACGAGGGATAGTCGTTATCGTTGCGTACGAATGCTTACGATTTAGAAACACCAATAAATAGCAATATGCAACAAATTAGTGGACAGAATTTCATTATTGATAATTCTTTTATCGAAGAACAAAACATCTGTTATGAGGAGACAGTAGCAGTTAATCGTCTCAGGCTTGTATTGGAGGATAGGAGATGCAAGGCAGAGTCAATCCAGAAAGTATCTGATTCGGAAACAATGACATAATGACATATTATACACAGCATTTTTTTTTTTTTTTCAAAATAGCTACAATACAGGCGCAGACATGGTTGTATAGTTGAGAAGCTCGCTTTGCAAGTAAATGGTTTGGGGTTCAATCTCACAGCGCGACACCTTGGGTAGGTGTCTTCTACTATAGCCACAGGCCGACAAGTTGCTTGTAAGAAATGAATTTGGTAGACGGGAACTGTGTGGAAACCTGTCACGTGCGCATGTGTGTTTGGGTTTGTGTTTGCCCCTTCTATCGCTTGACAACGGTGCTAAATTGTTTATGTTTCCATAACTTAGCAATCCAGTAAAACTGACCGATAGAATGAGTAACAGGCTTTCTAAAAAATTAGCACTGAGGTCAATTTGTTCGTCTAAACCCTCTTAGATGGTGCTCCGACATGTTCACAGCTCAATGACAGAAATAAATAAAATAAATGTATATATAACGATGACCGCCCACTATAAAAAATGGTAATAAAACTTTCATATATAAACTCGGATTTTCTACACAATTAGAAAAATCACAAGACAGATAAAATGGCTGAGTGAGAGATATTGACACTAACACAAAATTAGCTGATGCAAGTCCTTTATCATATCTGTGTACTGGAGATTGTATTCCAATGCTTCATGCTGTCAAACTATCTGAAATGGGTAATTTTGGCGAAGGTAATTACTGTTGGCTATTAGTACCCTAACCCATTGTAGATTTATCTTTTATTCATTTAAATCAGGGGTTCCCAACCTTATTTTGCTTGTGGACCCCCTGAGAGCTATCTTATCATCTGTGGACCCCATATATGCGCATGTAAAGTTTTGGAAAAAAATATTTGTTTGTAGGTTAGTAAAAACTAACAATGAAACAATTTCGTTATATTCATAACATAAATTCCAAACACAAATCTTGAAAATTTCAATAAATACAGGTACCTCTCCTAGTAAGCAAAATTTATATATGGACCCACAAATTACAAGTTTTTACTCTTGGACCCCCTTAAAGCTTCTGTGGACCCGGTTGGGAACTCCTGATTTAAAGTCTATTTATGCACTTTTGTCCACATCACCCTACATTGAATGTATTAATTTCTTGTATTAGACATACGACTTCAGAACCATTAGGGTTAGGAGAATGGATAATCCTGCCGTTAGTGATATACAACCGAGAGTCGAAACATGTATTGCACACGCTGCTCATCAGAAACTTAGTTTTCATCAGTTGTTTAGTCCCAGCTCAACTCCGATTGAGTATACATATGATTAAAAACATTCCCGCCGTAAATATCCAGTCTTTTTGAATATCGGGGAGTATATTGTTCCTTTATTTAGAAGGGTAGAAAGCGAGGAGAGTGATATGGCTGATGTTCCTAACAAGTCAACCTAGCAAGTACCGGCACACGCGTTTGCCAACGCAGGTTAATGAATATTCCATGAACTCCTGTTGAAATAAACAGATAGTATAAACATGCAAATTTGATGAACTAATAGCTACCACCCACACATTGAGATGTTATACATGTATACATAAACATATGCATGTGAATCCAAGTACACAAGAGAATTAGTAAACTACTCTGTATCAAAAGACATGAAAAATGCGACATAGACTAGATGGTATATGCGAGTATATCTAGAAAGATTACAACCTGATCTAGATGAATACACGCCAAGATAAGCACCTGATGCAACACACACTTACACATAGATAAGTACATATGCACACGCACAAAAACTTTAATTAAAAAGTGCTTTACTCAGGTATACGGCACTTTTCTAATGACAAACAAATAGAGTAATTCATTTTTTTTTTCTATTTTAAATACTTCATCAGTCATCTGGGTACAGTAAAGTACAGTAATCCCTCGACTATCGCGGGTGTTACGTTCCAAAATCCCCGCGATAAGTGAAAATCCGCGAAATAAAAACAGTACTGTATTTTTTTTTTTTTTTTTTCATAATTTGTATATATTTATTTTATTATAAATGCAAAACAACACAACGGAGGAATCGGCGTAAGCATAAATAATAAACCGCGATAGGTGAACCGCAATAGGTGAACCGCGATATGGCGAGGGATCACTATAGTGATTAAAAAAGGAGAAAGCTTCTAATTTATTAGAGAAAATATAAGTGATTATGTGGTACGAAGGTTTCTCTCAAGAATATTAATAGCTTAAGGAAGGCGAAAAGCTTTATAACCTAAAATCATATCTTGGGTCAAGGATTATATTTTTCAGGGAGTTACTTTATACTCTTCATCGATTGCCACATACTAAATGACATATAAGTCAAATTCTTCCTTTGCTTGGTAATAAAGACTTTTTTCTATTTTAATTAGGTATAAGGCCAATCGTTAAAGTGTCACTTAGTACTAGGAAGACTTCATTCAAAATGTTAATTCACTTGACCTGCAAACCTTCAAACCTTCAAACCTTAAAGCGCTACAACCACACGCTCACCGATCACTGTGTCCGTTACCTGTCTCTCTTCTATTTCGACAACTACGGCTTCTGCTCTTGTGAATTTATCAACATTACATCGACCATTCATATTGCAATGCTTTCCTCGTTCTTTTCATTCCTTACTTTTCTAACCTCAAACCAGACCGAATATTCAACAGTTTTCTAAACTCTTTTTCTTCTCCCACCAAACTTCAGACTTTTGGAATTCATTCCTCATCTTCATCTTTCCTTCTAAAACTAAAAATAAATGACATCATTCTCATTACTATTCCCTTTTCTCATCCAGAAGAGCTGGAAAGAGTTTATGGTACTGTTCTTTTTGAGACAGACTAATAAATAATCTGAGAATTTTACAACTTTGACGAGTCACAATTTTAGGTTACGGTTCAGAAATTCGATCTCACTTTACGCCATTATAAATTCCTACTAAACAGTAAAGGAAATAATTTTACTTCCTGTACGCTAGTTAAAAGATGTAGATGGAAATTATGGTTTCAATGAAACGATTAGTTAACTACAGTATTTGCTTACACAGCTTTCACACTCAAGAACAAACCACCCGATTCATTTTTGCTGTTTGCCATCCTCAATCACCATGTTCTATATACAATACTAGTGAGAATCTGGTATTGAATCATATGACTATACTCTACTTTCCATATAAAATTTACTTTGTATTTAGTTAAAGAGTTTTCGCGTCATTTTTTATTCTGTGTCGTGAGCTACAAATTCTGAATTGAAATCGTTTCGTTAGAAAAGCCTATTATTTTGCTCGATAGCAACACCATCCTTCTCACCACAAACCAAATTATTGCCCAGATAAGCTCGAAGTTAATAGACCAATGATAAAAGATGTTCTACCGGTGACCATTCTGTCTCTTATTCAACCATAGAATATTTACGAATACATTATCAAATTGAAAGATAGAGTGTATTTCTAGAAGATCGAGCAACCACTAAGAAGTATCTCATTAGCTTGTGCGCGCACACACACACACACACACACACACACACACACACACACACACACACACACACACACACACACACACACACAAACACACACACAGAGTCTGTGAATGCACTTGTCAATGTATGCATATTTAGAAACGTGCAAGTTCTTTCAGATAGAAATGACACTAGTTATAAGAGCATTTTCCAGATAGATAAACAAGTATATATCGCCATCGTGACACTATACAGAATATCTACCACCAAAACACATTTCCAAATGTACCTTGCGTCTCGGCAATACTGAAACGTTGATGTGACCAGGATGAACAGGATATTGAGAATGTTGAGAATTTTGCTAATTGGTTGATACGTAATACATCCTTAAGTATACATGACTAGCGAGTAAGTTTTGAATTCATGCTAATTGTTGGTGAAGTTTAGTCAGTTTTCTTTCAGTCTGAATAAAAAGCCGAAGGCGAAGTGTTTTATAGTTTTCTATGCCACCCTTGTAACTGGTAAGATAATTTTTTTTTCATTCTTTTTTTTCATTCTAGTCAGGAGGAAAGGCAGTGGCCATGATCCTTTGTAGGATCTCTAAGACTAGTATGTAGGAAGATATCCTCAAACTGGAGACCCTCTCTAAATGCTTGTAAGAGAGTGCACTCCGCTAAAAGCACCCTAGGTGTCAGCGACAAATTAAGTCTACCGCCCAAGATTAATGTCCAGCATAAACATGGGTCTTTAATTTTTTTCTTTCTTTATCATTTTATTTGTTTATTTTGAAGATAATCTACCTTTACTGAAAGCGTATTCTAGCTGAACTTGAAGGTAAAAAGCAAATAAAATAAATAAATAGATAATAGGTAAATATATCTTTCGAGCGATATTTCATAATTCCTAGATGCATCTGCCACTTACACCAAATTTTATAACATCATGAAGAATATCAGAATTGGAGCAAATGTCAGAAACATTTTCTGCCATATAGTCTACATTAAATACCTTCTTTGGGAAGTATGAAGAACTTCTTTATAAATTCTGTTTTGTTGAGTGCAATTCAATTAAAATTTTTGATCCACCCTTGTTTGCATATATCTGGTGTTTAATCAAATAAATGCATAAGATTTTGTAGTTCCCAATTATATATACATATATATATATATATATATATATATATATATACAAACATACATACACATATGCCACACTTTTGAAACCAGTGTGTGTGCGTACGTGCGTGCGTGCATATGTGTGTGTGTGTATGTGTGTGTGTAAGTGTGTGTGTGTGTGTGTGTGTAAGTGTGTGTGTAAGTGTGAGTGTTTGTGCGTGTATGTCTGTGTATCTGTGAGTGCTTGCGCGCGCGCGTTCTGCAGCTTATGTGTATTTTATTGATATACATGAGATTGTAAGTCGCTTAGAAATGGTGTGACTAAATTAATTCAGAAAATTATGTTCATGATTATGTAAGTGTAAAGTAGGGAAATGGCAGCTCATTTTCATGGCCGACAACGCCCTTTGTTTTAGAGTCAAGTGAGAGAAGCTGATTCTGGATTCGGTGTACCACCCTCTCGTTAAACACATCTGTATGGGTGTTGGAATGACGCGAACATCCTGTAATCTTCTGGTTTTAGTTGTCTTCTCAGTCTAAATCATGGCAAATTACATATGTACTGGCCAACAATACTAATTTGAATGCAATTGTGTTTTTACTTGTCAATTGTTTCAACGTCTATACTTTAATTTACCATTTTGAACCACTATTTCCTTTCCTGTGTGATTGTGTACATAGATGCTCATGTCTCATTCACACACTCACGCTCACACACATACACACATACACACACACACATACACACAAATATACATACATACATATATATATATATATATATATATATATATACAAACAACAAGAGAATAGTTCAGAAAGAAACCAGGCTATAAAGTATTAATATTTATCTAGACAGGATTTAAGCTTTGTATACTCCAGCTGATAATCAAAACAAATACGTAGAACAAGAATTCAAAGAAATAGGAGAGGATGATCTTATCGGATGATAACGAACCAAGTGATTAAGATGACGCTCTCTTATTTCGTCAATACGCACTTAGAGTGTAAATATATTCCATGCGACCATAGAACATCTTGACAGATTTATCTTAATAAAAATCTTTTAGAGAAATACCTTGCCTAAATACTAGAAAGTATTCCGTAAATCAAAAATGATGTCAACATAAACAAGTGTTGCTTATCTTGTTGTTGCCATATCACGACACGTTTCGATAGATACGCCTTCGCAATTCTGGAAGAGAGATAGAAAATATCATAGGTTCGAAAGAAATGTCGAGGACTAATTTTTCATGAAGTAGCAGAAATTACTTACCTTTAAAAGACACATTTAATAGTTAGGTATCCGATACGTCACTAATGTATTTACACGATTGCCCTTTGCGACCGTGTACGCTTGTGTAATATGTTGGTGTTAATATTACAGAGCCACTAAGGCGGCGAGCTAACAGAATTGTTAGAACGTCAGGCAAAATGCTTAGCAGCATTTCGTCCATCTTCACGTTCTGAGTTCAAATTCTACCTCTCATCCTTTCGAGGTTCATAAAATAAGTACCTGTTGAACACTGGGGTTCGATGTAGTTGACTTACCCCTTCCCCCTCGAAATTGCCGGCCTTGTGCCAAAAATTTTTAATAAATATCACTGAGCCACACTGCAAGATATGATACTACCAAAATACAGAATACATTGCATTTAGAAAGGACGGTATGATTTCGTCCTGGGTATGACTTTAAACTGCATCAGTATTGGGGCTCTGGTTCAGAAGTTCCTGGGTTTTGAAGGGTGTGGAACCACCTCTTAGACTCCGAGTCTATGCTGACCCGGAGTAGTAACATTTGTTAGGATCCCAGCAATAAGTCAATTAGCATGCCGCAGAAGTGCTTATTTGAAGAAAGTCATTCACAGACACTCCCAACGGATCTAGGGCAGATGATAACTACTGAGCTCATGACACTTGTTACACCAGACCAATACAAGTTTAAAAGACGAAGAGCGTGTGACTGGCTCGATACAAACCATACCCACTATAATAATAATATTCATTGTGCAGGTTATTCGGCAAACTAAGACACAAGCATCATTTCTTATTTATTCGAACTAAGAACACTTTGCAGTTATGTCTTATTGCACCCTCATTCGTTAAAGTGATGAAAAAGTTCTCCATAAAAAGGACGGTAATAGCTTAATCCGGTAGTTCTTGGTTTTATAACGGTCGAACAGACATGTAATTAATTTAAAAAGGAAAAAAAAACCTCAATGAAGTTTTTTTGCGAAAAATTGCACAAATCTGTCCTGATCAAGAGGCCTATCTGTCGGGGAAGGCATGGTCTGACATGGAATAAACAAAAATTTATATAAGACATTCTAGTGTAAAAATTGCCTAGCAACGATGGGCTATTCAGCTAGTGTGTCTCTCACACACACACACACACACACACACACACACACACACACACACACACACACACACACACACACACACACACAAATATACAGCCATGGTAGAACAGCTCAAGGTTGTTGTGGTTGACTACAGGCCGCAGCTGGAACTCCTCCTGCAGGCGAAGGTTAATTCTGTTCTTGCTGTCACACTCAGGTGAAGTGGCGAAAGACTTGTGACTCTGAGATACCTGCTGATGACACGGAAGGCTTTCTAACAGCGTGATGGGTTTAGTCACCGACAGGAGAAGAGCTTGTAATATCTCTAAGTAATTCCTGCAGTGTCTGCGTGGAGATAAAGCATCACTGATGTTTCTTTCACTTACACATACGCACACACAGTCGCGTATGCATATCGGTCATTAGTTATGTCTGTAATCACATTTCAGTTGACATTTCAGATGATGAATGATGTCAAAACAAAGCACACAAAAAGAAACAAAAGGAAAGCAAAAACGAAAAGAAAAACACCAAACCAATGATTAGTATGAATTTAAATCAAGAAACGACAGTGAATTGAAAATATAATTTTAACAAGTGTTCCTGTCATTGACACTGCGCCACAAATTTCAAAGGCAGAAGTACAGTCGATTGCATAGTCATCAGTATATTACAATAGCTTATTTCATCAACGGGATGAAAGGCTACGTGGGAATAGAGCTCGAAACTAGAAGGGACATAACTAAATGCTACAAGATATTAAATCTAGAAAAACACTATGTTTTCCATCCAACGCCTCTGCAGGATATTTTTAACCAGAGAGAAATGATTATAAATGCATCTATATTGGATGTCTTTAGACATAAATTTAATGCATTAAATATAGAATCTATAAGTTTGAATATCTTCTCGGTATTTTGCTAAAAATATATAACAACAATGTTTTAAATAAAACACACACAACATATATACATACTCAGACACACATACATACACACATACATGGAGATACGCACATCTAAAACTACTAATATACGTACATATATACAAATATATATGTGTATATATATATGCATATATGCATGTATGCGCATATGTATGTATGCATATATAATATGTATAAATACGTAAGTAAATAGATTTCTGTCAGTTTCGGCGATGAGTATTTCATTTGTACGATCACCTCAACTAACCACTCATTGAATGAGTTAGTTCATGTTATGATTTATTCCATTAGGTCAGCGGCTTTTAAACCTGAGAAGCAGCATCTCCTTGCTCCAGCATTGCAACAGCATCCCCTTGCTCCAGCCTTGCAGCCGCTGTCAGCCATAATATATGAGGCAGTATCAAAGGGGTGCTATAGATGTTTCTGTGTATTTAGAGAGTTTTCAATTTTTCTTAGAAATAAAATATTTAAACGAGATAAAATACAAATGTTTTAAGAATTCGTCTGTAGCTACCACTCTATCCCACGAAGTACTTTCCTCAAGTACGACGCCTGCATCCCACTTTAACAAAGATGAGCGTTATGTTGGAGACCGTTGACGCCTGAAGTCTAAAGAACAACCTCCGGTATCAGCGACGAGGATCTGTCTTTTTATATATGAATAAGCCAACGGAAGTAACACTCAACGTATATAGGTGGAGTTATATTTATTCAGCAATAGGTTTCTTACCTCCTTGTGTTACTTAAAGTACGCCATCTTCTTATATTCGGAAACAAAAGGAAGAAAAGTAAAATAGTTTCTTTCGGGTTACGTTGGTGTCGGATGATAACTCAGCGTGGAGGCGCAATGGCCCAGTGGTTAGGGCAGCGGACTCGCAGTCGTAGGATCGCAGTTTCGATTCCCAGACCGGGTGTCATAAGTGTTTATTGAGTGAAAAAACCTAAAGCACCACGAGGCTCTGGCAGGGGGGTGGGCAACTTTGCTGTACTCTTTCACTATAACTTTCTCTCAATCTTTCTTCCAGTTTCTGCAGTACCTGTATTTCAAAGGCCCAGCCTTGTCACATTCTGTGTCACGCTGAATCTTCCCGGGAACTACGTTAAGAGTACACGTGTCTGTGGAGTGCTCAGCCACATTAATTTCACGAGCAGGCTGTTCCCCAGATTTAACGGCAAACCGGCAACATTGGAGATTCTTTTAATAATATCGTCCAGAGTAGCGTGGCCTGGAGAGGGAAACGTCCTGCACGATACAGAAAAAAAAAAAGAACAAGTACTGTCCGAAATTGTTAGCAGTATCTCTACAGCGTATGTATGTAACTCATACATGCAGAATATGTAACAATACATACAGATCAGGGTGTGGAATATCTCTGATGCGCGCGCATGCGTATGTGTGTTTGCACTCTCGTTCCACAGACACGTTAGCCATTAGTATAAGTCTCACATACAATCAACATGACTAAGTACAAGTCTAGTAGCACTTTGAATAACAAATACAAGCTATCCTTACTGTTTCTTCAACCCAATTTCATTTACAAAACTTAGTTTTACCCAAGGTTATGGTAAAATGCATGTATAATCGAACCTAAGAGCTCGAGATTGTGAAGTGATATACATACACAAACATCAATATACCCACACGTCTATTCACATATGTCACTGCTCGCATGTTTATAAACATATACACGTCTGTATAGAAAAAGATATTAGACATGCATGCACAAATACTAATTCGTTACAGCATTATTTGATGTATTATATACAATCTTTTGACATCACGCAATCAATTCCTTGTTTGATTAATAGTAAAGTCATGGTAGGTTTCCGCCCAGAAAATCATCTGACATATGAAAAACGAACAGATTCGCAGTAATGTAGGCTCCAACGTAATACATACACATCCTATTATTATCTACTGGCTTTGAGCACTTGTCACAAATTGGCGACATCACGAATATCAGACTTCATACATATGAGTATGTGTGTATATGTATTTATGTTGGCGTGTGAGTATGCTCACACAGATGAATCTATTGTATTTGTTGCGTATTTGTTTAGTACGTATATACAGGCATATATACATACAAATATACATACGTATACATTATACATGCATATATATGTGTGCGAGTGTGAGTCTGTGTGTGTGTGTATTAGGTTGTTTCACGCGAAATGTTGCATTTTTAATTACTTGTTATTTCAGTCATTTAAAAACTCAATTACGTATACCTTGCTTTTAATCTTGACTCTTTTCCTTTCCCAACAATATTAGTATACAAAATTCGTACCCACAGACCTTATGAAAATGATGACAACCAAATTATGTTGAATGATTTTCTTGTGTAAGTATAATCTGGGTCATTCTGCCGCAGAAGCTCTACGGAATATCAAGCGGGCCTTTAGTAATGGTCTTGTTGACATCAGAACTGTTCAGGGATGATTCTAAAGATTTCGTTCAGATGATAGCTTTGAAAATAAACTAAGGGGTAGGCCAAAATCAGTTATTCGGCATGATGGATTAAATGCTTCGAACAAAGGTTCGAAAATTTTCATCAGAACACCAAACATCTCACACAACTGTTTCTGGACACCTGTAAAAAATTGGGAAAGTCAAGTAAACGGATAAGTTTGCTCCACATCAACTGAACGAGATTTTTTAAAAATAGACGCCTCAAAAGTGTGCTCCTTATTGCTTTCTCGGCTGGGAAAAGATCATTTTTGCATCAAATCATTACTTGCGATGAGAATTGGATACTCTTTAACAACAATAGGAGAAAAGGACAGCGATTAGATGCAGGAGAGTCACCTAAACACTACCCAAACCCACCATTGCAACCTTGAAAGTTAGTGGTCACTGTATGGTGGTCTGCGAAGAGAGTGATTCATTATTCATTTTTGCAACAAGGAAAAACGGTAACAGCAACATCGTTTTGCCAGGAAACTGACTGTATGCATAAGAATTTGAAAAAGAAGTAACCAGACTAGAGGATAGAAATGGCCCGATTTTGCTCCACAACAATGCACTTCCTCAGAGTCCCCAAGCTACGGTCCAAAAGTTACAAAGCCTGAATTATGAGATTTTGCGACATCCTCCCTATTCATCTGATATCTCTCCTACTGATCATCACTTATTTAAGCATTTTTGAGCTTTTCATAAGTAATAAAACATTCTTAAATAGAAAAGAGGTAATAGAAGCATTCGGACAGTTTATCACAGCAAAAGATGAATTTTTTTTTTTAAATGGAATATATGACACATAGAAACGTTGGGTAAACGTCATAAATGAACATGGATCGTACTTTGATTAAATAAATCAGTTCTCTAACAGTTCTGAAACATTTTATTGTTACCTTTCAAATACGACATTTCAAATACGACATTTCAAATGAAACAACCTAATGTATATATATATAGATGTGTGTATATGTATGTATATATATATATATATATATATATATATATATATATATATATATATATATATATATATATATATATATATATATATATATATATATATATATATATATATATATATATATATACACATACATACATACATATACACACATCTATATATACACATACATACATACATATACACACATCTATATATAGATGCATACTCACACCCATCTATGTATAGATACATACACAGACACACATCAATGTATAGAAACATACACACACACACTTATATATAAACACACACATTCATATATATATAGAGAGAGGAGGGATAGTGAGAGAGAGGGAGAATGAGAGAGAGATACTACATATATACTTACTCATACATATACACACATTATTTTACAATGGGTTTTATCTTAATTGTACGAATTAAATTCATACCGGACAGTTGAAAGATAAAATTAATTCTTGTGGGATTTGGACTCAGAACGTAAATGTGTTCAATTAACCCATTAGCGCATTAAGCTTAAATTTCATTCTACAGTTAATTATAATTAAACATCAGCAAGAACAACAACAAAAATATACAATATGGATGAAAATCATAAATGGATGATTATACAATAGCTATATAATGTGTGTATGTGTGTGTGTGTGTGTGTGTAAATAAATATATATATATATATATATATATATATATATGCGTAAATATCGAACAATGAGAATGAGTGCTTAACACCGCATTGGTGGATAAAAATATTAAGATTTTTTCTAAACATGAACCCAATGGTAACCTTAATACACAAATAGATAGATAGATAGATAGATAGATAGATAGATAGATAGATAGATAAATATAGTTTTTTGAAAGAACGTTTTGTGCTCATGGTTTATGTAACAAAGTTGCATATCGACGGGTTCAAGGAGGAATTTCCGGAAGGTCAAGTTTCTAGGGACGAAGGATTGGACGCAGTAGTTAGTACAGAGCTTGAAGAGTGGACACAAAATGAATGACGACGTGAACCAGAACCAGAACCAGTGCGTGTGCTTATTAGAGGTATAACGACCCTCCCTAGATGCAACAAAGTATCTTTTAAAATGCTAGTTCACTCGTATGTAGAAACATGCAAAACCAAATACAAAAGCGAAATAAAATATATCAGGCGCAGGCATGGCTGTGTGGTAAGAAGCTTGCTTCCCAACCATACGGTTCCGAGTTCAGCCCCACTGCCTGACACCTTGGGCAAGCGTCTTCTACTGGAGCCACGGGCCAACCAAATGCCTTCTGAGTGGATTTGGCAAACGGAAACTGGATGAAGTCCGTCGTGTGTGTGTGTGTGTGTGTGTGTGTTTGTTTGTTTCTGTCTCCTACCACCGCTTGACAACCGGTGTTAATGTGTTTACTTCCACCTTAGCGGTTCGGCAAAAGAGGCCGATAGAATAAGTACCAGGCTAAGCAAAAAAAAAAAAAAAAAAAACTAAGTACTGGGGTCGATTCATTCGACTAAAAATTCTTCAAGGCGATGCTCCAGCATGGCCACGGTCTAATGACTGTAACAAGTAAAAGATAAAAGATGTATACGCTCATAACGTGTCTATATTTCTACCTATAAATCTGACAGACAGTCACCATCGTTGACCAGCGGCTAAAAAATGTGGACAAATCTGAAAAGAAATAGATATAACAAAACGAACTCATTTTAATAACATACATGTAAGACAGTAATATTTCTATTGCGTTTACTATTAACACTGTCCCTTATTCATTTACATCGTAGAATACGTGCTTACACCAACAACCTCGCGGTTATCTTAATTAGTTAGGTGGATATGTTAAATGATGAAAAGCTAAAGATAATATAGTTGTAGTGTCTGCCTATTGCTTTTCGTCATATAATATATCTATCTCGGTAATTAAGATAAAGCTTCGGGGTTATTGGTCACCTTTCACTTCTCAGTTTCACTCAATAGTGAAAACATTGGTGCTTTGATTTATTAAGTTTCACTTACTAACTCTTGTATCACTTATTCGTCCCAATTTAATAAACACAGTAACCATTGTGCGTGCGCGCGCGCGTGTGTGTATGTATGTATGTGTGTGTGCGCTCGAGTGTAATATGTGTATATTATACTTAGATAGAAAGATAGATAGATAGATAGATAGATAGATATATAGATAGATAGATAGATTGTTAGATAGATAGATAGATAGATAGACAGACATAAGTGCCAAGGACTTGGTAATGACCTCCAAAGTATTCACAACAGAGGAGAGCTCTCTCTCTCTCTTTCTCTCTCGCACTGTGTGTGTGTGTGTGTGTGTGTGTGTGTGTGTGTGTGTGTGTGTGTGTGTGAACATATGTGCGTGATAAGTTCGAGTGGTATAAACATGAATGTTATAACTCAGTTCTTTTAATAAATCGAACACGTTTATCATTAAGAATTCAAATGTTTGCATATATTTATATTGTGTAAGCGCGCGCATGCGTGTCTTTGTGTATGTATGCACGTATATGTGCGTGTACGGATGGCTGTATGGGCAGTAAACAATTAAAGTAATATATTTGCACTATTTGCAGAATGAATAGGAAATGCTGAAGACCACATATATTCTGTAGTCGATCGATAGCGGCGCTGGTATGTGGTTTGGTCAGACGGTGTACAAATATAGCGCCTGATCTGTTAACATGATTGTATTGTCACAAATTTGCGAGTCTGAACCAATTATTAATGAATAAAACTAAATTAATAAACCCATCATCGATAATGGCATGGAAACGTCTATTTTTATATTAGTTGCAGCTAACTTTATATATTTCAGATGTACCCATTTCTGACATTTCAGGCCTTTGTATACGCTGGTATTTGATGAAGGATAGGTTTGAAGTTTTGACTTTCGTCTTTGCCTCTTGGGATGTTTTCAGTTCATTTCATGCTTTCGTTACATTGGTTTATTGTTTTTATTTATATTATTTTGCTTTAGATTCAAATTTCTCCATGTATGTTGTATATAGATCTCGTTTATTTTCTACCTTCTCGAATCCTACACAGCTGCTGAAGTTTTGCTTATTTGAAACTATTGATGTTCCCTTTGGAACAAGTGTATCCAATTCTTTACTGAATTTTTTTAATGTCAAAGTTTTGGAACAAATCTTTGACATTAAAAAACTAGTTATTTCCCCATATGTATAATTTCATATCTCGCTTTTTCACACCAAAATATAAAACGACGCTTTTATTCCTTGACATATTCAAGATGTACAGTTTTTCGTTTGTTATCATTTCGTTTGTTATTTTCTTCTTTTCTAGCAAGTTTAACTTCAGAGATGATCTAGAATCGGGAGAAGTAGTAGTGCACCACTACTTCACTAAGTTAAAACTCAAAATTATTTCCTGATTTTTTACTATGATTGTTCACACGATCGAACCCGATATATGCCAACCTTCTAATCATTAACTTGAAAGTGCAACAGGCTTTCACGTTAGCACAACTCTAAGCTTCATAGTTTTACGCTGAAGCAAGAATTCCTTCATAGTTAGATATATTCATCTTGCAAATTATTTGAAAGTATACGATACAATGCCTAAAATTAAAGTTCATGAAATTTCATACATTTT